>NC_074666.1:93089073-93226573 GCF_029448725.1 Salvelinus fontinalis
GAGGTTATACATCGTCCTCTGTGTCCTGTCTGTTTTAGAGGTCATACATCTTCCTCTGTGTCCTGTCTGTTTTAGAGGTCACACATCTTCCTCTGTGTCCTGTCTGTTTTAGAGGTCATACATCTTCCTCTGTGTCCTGTCTGTTTTAGAGGTCATACATCTTCCTCTGTGTCCTGTCTGTTTTAGAGGTTATACATCGTCCTCTGTGTCCTGTCTGTTTTAGAGGTCATACATCTTCCTCTGTGTCCTGTCTGATTTAGAGGTCACACATCTTCCTCTGTGTCCTGTCTGTTTTAGAGGTTATACATCGTCCTCTGTGTCCTGTCTGTTTTAGAGGTTACACATCTTCCTCTGTGTCCTGTCTGTTTTAGAGGTTATACATCTTCCTCTGTGTCCTGTCTGTTTTAGAGGTTACACATCTTCCTCTGTGTCCTGTCTGTTTTAGAGGTTATACATCTTCCTCTGTGTCCTGTCTGTTTTAGAGGTTATACATCTTCCTCTGTGTCCTGTCTGTTTTAGAGGTTATACATCTTCCTCTGTGTCCTGTCTGTTTTAGAGGTTATACATCTTCCTCTGTGTCCTGTCTGTTTTAGAGGTTATACATCTTCCTCTGTGTCCTGTCTGTTTTAGAGGTTATACATCTTCCTCTGTGTCCTGTCTGTTTTAGAGGTTATACATCTTCCTCTGTGTCCTGTCTGTTTTAGAGGTTATACATCTTCCTCTGTGTCCTGTCTGTTTTAGAGGTTATACATCTTCCTCTGTGTCCTGTCTGTTTTAGAGGTTATACATCTTCCTCTGTGTCCTGTCTGTTTTAGAGGTTATACATCTTCCTCTGTGTCCTGTCTGTTTTAGAGGTTATACATCTTCCTCTGTGTCCTGTCTGTTTTAGAGGTTATACATCTTCCTCTGTGTCCTGTCTGTTTTAGAGGTTATACATCTTCCTCTGTGTCCTGTCTGTTTTAGAGGTTATACATCTTCCTCTGTGTCCTGTCTGTTTTAGAGGTTACACATCTTCCTCTGTGTCCTGTCTGTTTTAGAGGTTATACATCGTCCTCTGTGTCCTGTCTGTTTTAGAGGTTATACATCTCTCCCTTTGCATATCCAAACTTTTCAAGAGGGACAAACACACACACACACACACACACACACACACACACACACACACACACACACACACACACACACACACACACACACACACACACACACACACACACACACACACACACACACACACACACACACATGTTCTGCATTGACTGACCTTCATGTCTTAAAATAATGATGGACTGTCTTTCTCTGTGTTTATTTGAGCTGATCTTAAAATGTGGACTTGGTCTGTTACCAAGTAGGGCTATCTTCTGTATACCACCCCTACTTTGTCACAACACAACTGATTGGCTGAAACAAATTAATAAGGAAATAAATTCCACAAATGCACTTTTAACAAGGCACACCTGTTTATTGAAATGCATTCCAGGTGACTACATCAGAGAAGGAGAGAAGGAAGGAAGAAGGAGGAGAGAAGAGAAGGAGTAGGAGAGAAGGAGGAGGAGAGAAGGGGAGGAGGAGAGAAGGAGAGAAGGAGGAGAGAAGGAGGAGGAGAGAAGGAGAGAAGGAGAGACGGAGAGGAGAGAATTAGGAGAGAAAGAGAGAAGGAGACGGAGAGAAGGAGAGACGGAGGAAGGAGAGAAGGAGGAGGACAAGAAGGAGAGAAAGAGAGAAGGAGGAGAGAAGGAGAGAAGGAGGACAAGAAGAAGGAGAGAAGGAGAGAAGGAGAAGGAGAGAAGGAGAGAAGGAGAAGGAGAGAAGGAGAGACGGAGAGAAGGAGAAGGACAAGAAGGAAGAGGAGAGAAAGAGAGAAGGAGAAGGAGGAGGAGAGAAGGAGAAGGAGAGAAGGAGAGACGGAGGAGGAGAGAAGGAGGAGGACAAGAAGGAGAGAAGGAGGAGGACAAGAAGGAGAGACGGAGGAGGACAGGAAGGAGGAGTAGAGAAGTGGAAAAGGAGAAGGAGAGAGATGGGGATGAAATGGGGATAGAGAGAGAGGGGGATGAAATGGGGATAGAGAGAGAGGAGGAGAGAAGTGGAAAAGGAGAAGGAGAGAGATGGGGATGAAATGGGGATAGAGAGAGAGGAGGAGAGAGATGGGGATGAAATGGGGATAGAGAGAGAGGA
The DNA here is from genome assembly GCF_029448725.1 of Salvelinus fontinalis. NCBI lineage: Eukaryota > Metazoa > Chordata > Actinopteri > Salmoniformes > Salmonidae > Salvelinus > Salvelinus fontinalis. Next base: position 93,091,249 of record NC_074666.1, read on the forward strand.
GGAGAGAGATGGGGATGAAATTGGGATAGAGAGAGAGGAGGAGGAGAGAAGGAGAAGGAGAGAGATGGGGGTGAAATGGGGATAGAGAGAGAGGAGGAGAGAGATGGGGATGAAATGGGGATAGAGAGAGATGGGGTGAAATGGGGATAGAGAGAGAGGAGGATGAAATGGGGATAGAGAGAGATGGGGATGAAATGGGGATAGAGAGAGAGGAGGAGAGGAGGAGAGAGATGGGGATGAAATGGGGATAGAGAGAGAGGAGGATGAAATGGGGATAGAGAGAGATGGGGTGAAATGGGGATAGAGAGAGAGGAGGATGAAATGGGGATAGAGAGAGATGGGGGTGAAATGGGGATAGAGAGAGATGGGGTGAAATGGGGATAGAGAGAGAGGAGGAGAGAAGGAGAGAAGTGGAAAAGGAGAAGGAGAGAGATGGGGATGAAATGGGGATAGAGAGAGAGGAGGAGAAGGAGAGAGATGGGGGTGAAATGGGGATAGAGAGAGAGGAGGAGAGAGATGGGGATGAAATGGGGATAGAGAGAGAGGAGGATGAAATGGGGATAGAGAGAGATGGGGTGAAATGGGGATAGAGAGAGATGGGGGTGAAATGGGGATAGAGAGAGATGGGGGTGAAATGGGGATAGAGAGAGATGGGGTGAAATGGGGATAGAGAGAGAGGAGGATGAAATGGGGATAGAGAGAGATGGGGGTGAAATGGGGATAGAGAGAGAGGAGGATGAAATGGGGATAGAGAGAGATGGGGGTGAAATGGGGATAGAGAGAGATGGGGTGAAATGGGGATAGAGAGACAGGCCCAGGATGGTTTATTCTTCAGGTTTAGTTTCAGAATGAAGAGGAGAGAAGGAGATGAAATGGGGACAGAGACAGAGGAGAGAGAGGAGGATAGAGAGAGAGGCCCAGGACGGTTTATTCTTCAGGTTTAGTTTCAGAATGAAGAGGAGAGAAGGAGATGAAATAGGGACAGAGACAGAGGAGAGAGAGGAGGATAGAGAGAGAGGCCCAGGACGGTTTATTCTTCAGGTTTAGTTTCAGAATGAAGAGGAGAGAAGGAGATGAAATGGGGACAGAGACAGAGGAGAGAGAGGAGGATAGAGAGAGAGGCCCAGGACGGTTTATTCTTCAGGTTTAGTTTCAGAATGAAGAGGAGAGAAGGAGATGAAATGGGGACAGAGACAGAGGAGAGAGAGGAGGATAGAGAGACAGGCCCAGGACGGTTTATTCTTCAGGTTTAGTTTCAGAATGAAGAGGAGAGAAGGAGATGAAATGGGGACAGAGACAGAGGAGAGAGAGGAGGATAGAGAGAGAGGCCCAGGACGGTTTATTCTTCAGGTTTAGTTTCAGAATGAAGAGGAGAGAAGGAGATGAAATGGGGACAGAGACAGAGGAGAGAGAGGAGGATAGAGAGACAGGCCCAGGACGGTTTATTCTTCAGGTTTAGTTTCAGAATGAAGAGGAGAGAAGGAGATGAAATGGGGACAGAGACAGAGAGAGAGGAGGATAGAGAGAGAGGCCCAGGACGGTTTATTCTTCAGGTTTAGTTTCAGAATGAAGAGGAGAGAAGGAGATGAAATGGGGACAGAGACAGAGGAGAGAGAGGAGGATAGAGAGAGGCCCAGGACGGTTTATTCTTCAGGTTTAGTTTCAGAATGAAGCTGTGAAAGAAGTGTTCATATGAGCAGTACTTTTTCAGTTCAGAGAAATGGCCCATCTGAAACGGCACCCTATTCCCTACATAGTGCACTACTTTAGACCAGAGCCCTATTCCCTACATAGTGCACTACTTTAGACCAGAGCCCTATTCCCTACATAGTGCACTACTTTAGACCAGAGCTGGCACCCTATTCCCTACATATTGCACTACTTTAGACCCTGCTGAGACTGTTTTTGCTTTGTCTCTTTACCTGGATAGGGATCAACCACCACGATCTCTGTCCCTCCCTCTCTTTCTTCCCCCCTCACCCATCTCCCTCCCTCACCCCTCTCCCTCCCTCACCCCTCTCCCTCCCTCACCCCTCTCTTTCCTCTTCTCTACAACAGAAACTGCATGCCTTTTCTCATGTTATATGTACCGAGCTCCTCAACAAACAATGAGAGGCAGGACAGCACCCCAAGGGGGCTCCTCCTCTCCTTCTCTCCCCTTCCTTTGTCCATCATCCATGGCCGGGTTAGCGTGCGTCAGCTGAGGATCAGGTTGCTATTGTTGGGCCGGGCCCAGGTCCACACCGCCTCCCCAGCTTCAAAGCTCAGTGTCAGGCTGTGTTAGGAGAGATGAGAGGCGGGCGAAGCGGGGCCCAGTGGAGTGTGATGGGCCAGGGGCCGGAAGGGGCCACAGAGAGCCCTGAGGAGGACACAGTGTTAACAGGGCAGCCAGAAAGCCAGTCTTGCAGCACTGAAACAGAGGCAACAGGAGAGGCTGGAGAAGAGAGGGCCTTGAGAAGTTAGCCAGGAGAGGTAGAGATCAAATCAAATCAACATTTAAAAGAAGGAGAAAGAGAGGGGGAATGGAGATGATCGTGGACTTCAGGAAACAGCAGAGGGAGCACCACCCTATCCACATCGACGGGACAGTAGCGGAGAATGTGTAAAGTTTTAAGTTCCTCGGCGTACACATCACGGACAAACTGAAATGGTCCACACACAGAGACATCGTGGTGAAGAAGGCTCAACAGAGCCTCTTCAACCTCAGGAAGCTGAAGAAATTTGGCTTGTCACCTAAAACCCTCACAAACTTTTACAGATGCACAATCGAGAGCATCCTGTCGGGCTATATCACCTCCTGGTACGGCAACTGCTCCGCCCACAACCGTAAGGTTTTCCAGAGGTTAGTGAGGTCTGCACAACGCATCACCGGGGACAAACTACCTGCCCTCCAGGACACCTACACCATCCGATGTCACAGGAAGGCCAAAAAGATCATCAAGGACATCAACCACCCGAGCCTTTGCCTGTTCACCCCGCTATCATCCAGAAGGCGAGGTCAGTACAGGTGCATCAAAGCTGGGACCGAGAGACTGAAAAACAGCTTCTATCTCAAGGCCATCAGACTGTTAAACAGCCATCACTAACATTGAGTGGATGCTGTCAACATTCTGACTCAACTCCAGTTCACTTTAATAATGGAAATATGTATGTAATACATGTATCACTAGCCACTTTAAACAATGCCACTTTATATAATGTTCTCATACACTACATTACTCATCTCATATGTATATACTGTACTCTACACCATCTACTGCATCTTGCCTATGCCACACGGCCATCAGTCATCCATATATTTATATGTACATATTCTTATTCATTCCTTTACACTTGTGTGTATAAGGTATTTGTTGTGAAATTGTTAGATTACTTGTTAGATATTACTGCACGGTCGGAACTAGAAGCACAAGCATTTCGCTACACTCACATTAACATCTGCTAACCATGTGTATGTGACCAATAACATTTGATTTGATTTGATTTGAGAGCGTGAAAGAGGGAAGGATACGTGGTTGTTCCTGAGTAACAGGTACTATAACCAGTCATGTAACTAATGACTTTACCCAGGGAGTAACAGGTACCATAACCAGTCGAGTAACTAATGACTTTTCCCAGGGAGTAACAGGTACTTTAACCAGTCATGTAACTAATGACTTTACCCAGGGAGTAACAGGTACCATAACCAGTCGAGTAACTAATGACTTTTCCCAGGGAGTAACAGGTACTTTAACCAGTCATGTAACTAATGACTTTACCCAGGGAGTAACAGGTACTTTAACCAGTCATGTAACTAATGACTTTACCCAGGGAGTAACAGGTACTTTAACCAGTCATGTAACTAATGACTTTACCCAGGGAGTAACAGGTACTTTAACCAGTCATGTAACTAATGACTTTACCCAGGGAGTAACAGGTACCATAACCAGTCGAGTAACTAATTACTTTTCCCAGGGAGTAACAGGTACCATAACCAGTCATGTAACTAATTACTTTTCCCAGGGAGTAACAGGTACTATAACCAGTCATGTAACTAATTACTTTTCCCAGGGAGTAACAGGTACTATAACCAGTAGTGCAACTAATGACTTTACCCAGGGAGTAACAGATAAGGTAACTAGTTACTGTTAAAAGAAGTAATGAGTAAAAGGTCAAAAGTAACTTTTTTTCTAACAGCCAGTAGAATGCTGAGCTTTATGACCTAAGCTATTCTACACTGACATGTCTGTCTGTCTGTCTGTCTGTCTGTCTGTCTGTCTGTCTGGTAATGCCTACAGCCATCTCTGCTTCTGTTTAATTCCTAACACGTCCAACCCAGTGAATCTTATGAGTCATTTCTGTTATTTTTTCACTCTGATGATGCAGTTGATCTTATCTATTAATCTGAGTTTCTGGAGGCAGGAAGAGGCGGAGTGAGCAGAGGTGATAAAATACCACAGAAGAAAACATGATGACGATGATGGAAAGAGGGGTTCAAATACCACAGAAGACAACATGATGCTGGTGATGGAAAGAGGGGTTAAAATACCACAGAAGACAACATGATGCTGGTGACGATGATGGAAAGAGGTGTTAAAATACCACAGAAGACAACATGATGCTGGTGACGATGATGGAAAGAGGGGTTAAAATACCACAGAAGACAACATGATGCTGGTGACGATGATGGAAAGAGGGGTTAAAATACCACAGAAGACAACATGATGACGATGATGGAAAGAGGGGTTAAAATACCACAGAAGACAACATGATGCTGGTGACGATGATGGAAAGAGGGGTTAAAATACCACAGAAGACAACATGATGCTGGTGACGATGATGGAAAGAGGGGTTAAAATACCACAGAAGACCACATGATGACGATGATGGAAAGAGGGGTTAAAATACCACAGAAGACAACATGATGACGGTGATGGAAAGAGGGGTTAAAATACCACAGAAGACAACATGATGCTGGTGACGATGATGGAAAGAGGGGTTAAAATACCACAGAAGACAACATGATGCTGGTGACGATGATGGAAAGAGGGGTTAAAATACCACAGAAGACAACACGATGCTGGTGACGATGATGGAAAGAGGTGTTAAAATACCACAGAAGACAACATGATGACGATGACGATGATGGAAAGAGGTGTTAAAATACCACAGAAGACAACATGATGCTGGTGACGATGATGGAAAGAGGTGTTAAAATACCACAGAAGACAACATGATGACGATGATGGAAAGAGGTGTTAAAATACCACAGAAGACAACATGATGCTGGTGACGATGATGGAAAGAGGTGTTAAAATACCACAGAAGACAACATGATGACGATGATGGAAAGAGGTGTTAAAATACCACAGAAGACAACATGATGACGATGATGGAAAGAGGGGTTAAATACCACAGAAGACAACATGATGACGATGATGGAAAGAGGGGTTTAAATACCACAGAAGACAACATGATGACGATGATGGAAAGAGGGGTTTAAATACCACAGAAGACAACATGATGACGATGATTGAAAGAGGGGTTAAATACCACAGAAGACAACATGATGACGATGATGGAAAGAGGTGTTAAAATACCACAGAAGACAACATGATGCTGGTGACGATGATGGAAAGAGGGGTTAAAATACCACAGAAGACAACATGATGCTGGTGACGATGATGGAAAGAGGGGTTAAAATACCACAGAAGACAACATGATGACGATGATGGAAAGAGGTGTTAAAATACCACAGAAGACAACATGATGCTGGTGACGATGATGGAAAGAGGGGTTAAAATACCACAGAAGACAACATGATGCTGATAACGATGATGGAAAGAGGTGTTAAAATACCACAGAAGACAACATGATGCTGGTGACGATGATGGAAAGAGGGGTTAAAATACCACAGAAGACAACATGATGCTGATAACGATGATGGAAAGAGGTGTTAAAATACCACAGAAGACAACATGATGACGATGATGGAAAGAGGTGTTAAAATACCACAGAAGACAACATGATGCTGGTGACGATGATGGAAAGAGGTGTTAAAATACCACAGAAGACAACATGATGCTGGTGACGATGATGGAAAGAGGTGTTAAAATACCACAGAAGACAACATGATGCTGGTGACGATGATGGAAAGAGGGGTTAAAATACCACAGAAGACAACATGATGCTGGTGACGATGATGGAAAGAGGGGTTAAAATACCACAGAAGACAACATGATGCTGGTGACGATGATGGAGAGAGGTGTTAAAATACCACAGAAGACAACATGATGCTGGTGACGATGATGGAAAGAGGTGTTAAAATACCACAGAAGACAACATGATGACGATGATGGAAAGAGGGGTTAAAATACCACAGAAGACAACATGATGCTGGTGACGATGATGGAAAGAGGGGTTAAAATACCACAGAAGACAACATGGTGACGATGATGGAAAGAGGGGTTAAAATACCACAGAAGACAACATGATGACGATGATGGAAAGAGGGGTTAAATACCACAGAAGACAACATGATGACGATGATGGAAAGAGGGGTTTAAATACCACAGAAGACAACATGATGACGATGATGGAAAGAGGTGTTAAATACCACAGAAGACAACATGATGACGATGATGGAAAGAGGGGTTAAATACCACAGAAGACAACATGATGACGATGATGGAAAGAGGGGTTTAAATACCACAGAAGACAACATGATGACGATGATGGAAAGAGGGGTTAAATACCACAGAAGACAACATGATGACGATGATGGAAAGAGGGGTTTAAATACCACAGAAGACAACATGATGACGATGATGGAAAGAGGTGTTAAATACCACAGAAGACAACATGATGACGATGATGGAAAGAGGGGTTAAAATACCACAGAAGACAACATGATGCTGGTGACGATGATGGAAAGAGGGGTTAAAATACCACAGAAGACAACATGGTGACGATGATGGAAAGAGGGGTTAAAATACCACAGAAGACAACATGATGCTGGTGACGATGATGGAAAGAGGTGTTAAATACCACAGAAGACAACATGATGCTGGTGACGATGATGGAAAGAGGTGTTAAATACCACAGAAGACAACATGATGCTGGTGACGATGATGGAAAGAGGGGTTAAAATACCACAGAAGACAACATGATGACGATGATGGAAAGAGGGGTTAAATACCACAGAAGACAACATGATGCTGGTGACGATGATGGAAAGAGGGGTTAAAATACCACAGAAGACAACATGATGCTGGTGACGATGATGGAAAGAGGTGTTAAAATACCACAGAAGACAACATGATGCTGGTGACGATGATGGAAAGAGGTGTTAAATACCACAGAAGACAACATGATGCTGGTGACGATGATGGAAAGAGGTGTTAAATACCACAGAAGACAACATGATGCTGGTGACGATGATGGAAAGAGGGGTTAAAATACCACAGAAGACAACATGATGCTGGTGACGATGATGGAAAGAGGGGTTAAAATACCACAGAAGACAACATGATGACGATGATGGAAAGAGGGGTTAAAATACCACAGAAGACAACATGATGCTGGTGACGATGATGGAAAGAGGGGTTAAAATACCACAGAAGACAACATGATGACGATGATGGAAAGAGGGGTTAAATACCACAGAAGACAACATGATGCTGGTGACGATGATGGAAAGAGGGGTTAAAATACCACAGAAGACAACATGATGACGATGATGGAAAGAGGGGTTAAAATACCACAGAAGACAACATGATGACGATGATGGAAAGAGGGGTTAAAATACCACAGAAGACAACATGATGCTGGTGACGATGATGGAAAGAGGGGTTAAAATACCACAGAAGACAACATGATGCTGGTGACGATGATGGAAAGAGGTGTTAAAATACCACAGAAGACAACATGATGCTGGTGACGATGATGGAAAGAGGGGTTAAAATACCCCAGAAGACCACATGATGCTGGTGACGATGATGGAAAGAGGGGTTAAAATACCACAGAAGACAACATGATGCTGGTGACGATGATGGAAAGAGGGGTTAAAATACCACAGAAGACAACATGATGCTGGTGACGATGATGGAAAGAGGGGTTAAAATACCACAGAAGACAACATGATGACGATGATGGAAAGAGGGGTTAAAATACCACAGAAGACAACATGATGCTGGTGACGATGATGGAAAGAGGGGTTAAAATACCACAGAAGACAACATGATGACGATGATGGAAAGAGGGGTTAAATACCACAGAAGACAACATGATGCTGGTGACGATGATGGAAAGAGGGGTTAAAATACCACAGAAGACAACATGATGACGATGATGGAAAGAGGGGTTAAAATACCACAGAAGACAACATGATGACGATGATGGAAAGAGGGGTTAAAATACCACAGAAGACAACATGATGCTGGTGACGATGATGGAAAGAGGGGTTAAAATACCACAGAAGACAACATGATGCTGGTGACGATGATGGAAAGAGGTGTTAAAATACCACAGAAGACAACATGATGCTGGTGACGATGATGGAAAGAGGGGTTAAAATACCCCAGAAGACCACATGATGCTGGTGACGATGATGGAAAGAGGTGTTAAAATACCACAGAAGACAACATGATGCTGGTGACGATGATGGAAAGAGGTGTTAAAATACCACAGAAGACAACATGATGCTGGTGACGATGATGGAGAGAGGTGTTAAAATACCACAGAAGACAACATGATGACGATGATGGAAAGAGGTGTTAAAATACCACAGAAGACAACATGATGCTGGTGACGATGATGGAAAGAGGTGTTAAAATACCACAGAAGACAACATGATGCTGGTGACGATGATGGAAAGAGGTGTTAAAATACCACAGAAGACAACATGATGCTGGTGACGATGATGGAAAGAGGTGTTAAAATACCACAGAAGACAACATGATGACGATGATGGAAAGAGGTGTTAAAATACCACAGAAGACAACATGATGCTGGTGACGATGATGGAAAGAGGTGTTAAAATACCACAGAAGACAACATGATGCTGGTGACGATGATGGAAAGAGGGGTTAAAATACCACAGAAGACAACATGATGACGATGATGGAAAGAGGTGTTAAATACCACAGAAGACAACATGATGCTGGTGACGATGATGGAAAGAGGGGTTAAAATACCACAGAAGACAACATGATGACGATGATGGAAAGAGGTGTTAAATACCACAGAAGACAACATGATGACGATGATGGAAAGAGGTGTTAAATACCACAGAAGACAACATGATGCTGGTGACGATGATGGAAAGAGGTGTTAAATACCACAGAAGACAACATGATGCTGATGACGATGATGGAAAGAGGGGTTAAAATACCACAGAAGACAACATGATGACGATGATGGAAAGAGGGGTTTTTATTTGAACGTTGTGGTCTGAAGGTTGTGTATCTTTTAAATGTCCTTTCTGAGATCAGAAGTTTGTCCTAATCTTCTCTCCCTGCAGACACACAGGACATGCAGTACTGCTTGGTTTATCTCTCAGTATTCATTTACTTTATTCAACTTTACAAAGAATCATCTGCCTTTCCATTTCACATTGGTATTATTGTTTTTTTTATACAGGTTTTCATAGAGATAAAATGTGTTTTCCAAAGTGACATGTTGAACAGTTCTGTACAGTAGTGGAGGTGCAGGTTGAGAGAGGATGGTGGGGTCAGGGGTCAGCTCACAGGAGGCATAACATCCTCCCCTGGACTCCCAGAGGCCACATCCCCTCCCCAGCTAGAGCTGCTGCTGTCCTGCGCTGGACATCCTCTCTCGTACCAAACACAGCAACTCCTCTCTGCTGCTCACCGCTGAGGTTCGTCTACCTTGTTTTCATGGAATTTACGATTAAAGTAACTGTGCAGATGCTGTTCACTCATACTATACTCGTATTTCTGGTCAAAGCAAACATTTGAGAAAGAAAACGGTTTAAAAAAAACCCACCTCAAACATGTTTCTCAAAAATACTGTTTCAAAAATGCTTGCTATTTCCTCATAGAATACGATGGCCAATCAGCAGTCTAGAGCAGGATGAGCTGGCCAATCAGCGGTCTACTGGCATTAATATTTTTAATGGACGGAATACTGTACGCCCACACCATTCTGTTTCTGGGGTAAGAGTACACCATTCTGTTGTTGGGGTAAGACCACACCATTCTGTTGTTGGGGTAAGACCACATCATTCTGTTGTTGGGGTAAGATCACACCATTCTGTTGTTGGGGTAAGACCACACCATTCTGTTGTTGGGGTAAGACCACACCATTCTGTTGTTGGGGTAAGACCACACCATTCTGTTGTTGGGGTAAGACCACACCATTCTGTTGTTGGGGTAAGACCACACCATTCTGTTGTTGGGGTAAGACCACACCATTCTGTTTCTGGGGTAAGACCACACCATTCTGTTTCTGGGGTAAGACCACACCATTCTGTTGTTGGGGTAAGACCACACCATTCTGTTGTTGGGGTAAGACCACACCATTCTGTTGTTGGGGTAAGACCACACCATTCTGTTGTTGGGGTAAGACCACACCATTCTGTTGTTGGGGTAAGACCACACCATTCTGTTGTTGGGGTAAGACCACACCATTCTGTTGTTGGGGTAAGACCACACCATTCTGTTGTTGGGGTAAGACCACACCATTCTGTTGTTCTGGGGTAATACCACACCATTCTGTTGTTGGGGTACGCCCACACCATTCTGTTTTTGGGGTAAGACAGCACCATTCTGTTGTTGGGGTAAGACCACACCATTCTGTTGTTGGGGTAAGACCACACCATTCTGTTGTTGGGGTAAGACCACACCATTCTGTTGTTGGGGTAAGACAACACCATTCTGTTGTTGGGGTAAGACCACACCATTCTGTTGTTGGGGTAAGACCACACCATTCTGTTGTTCTGGGGTAAGACCACACCATTCTGTTGTTGGGGTAAGACCACACCATTCTGTTGTTCTGGGGTAAGACCACACCATTCTGTTGTTGGGGTAAGACCACACCATTCTGTTGTTGGGGTAAGACCACACCATTCTGTTGTTGGGGTAAGACCACACCATTCTGTTGTTGGGGTAAGACCACACCATTCTGTTTCTGGGGTAAGACCACACCATTCTGTTTCTGGGGTAAGACCACACCATTCTGTTTCTGGGGTAAGACCACACCATTCTGTTGTTGGGGTAAGACCACACCATTCTGTTGTTGGGGTAAGACCACACCATTCTGTTGTTGGGGTAAGACCACACCATTCTGTTGTTGGGGTAAGACCACACCATTCTGTTGTTGGGGTAAGACCACACCATTCTGTTGTTCTGGGGTAATACCACACCATTCTGTTGTTGGGGTACGCCCACACCATTCTGTTTTTGGGGTAAGACTGCACCATTCTGTTGTTGGGGTAAGACCACACCATTCTGTTGTTGGGGTAAGACCACACCATTCTGTTGTTGGGGTAAGACAACACCATTCTGTTGTTGGGGTAAGACCACACCATTCTGTTGTTGGGGTAAGACCACACCATTCTGTTGTTCTGGGGTAAGACCACACCATTCTGTTGTTGGGGTAAGACCACACCATTCTGTTGTTCTGGGGTAAGACCACACCATTCTGTTGTTGGGGTAAGACCACACCATTCTGTTGTTGGGGTAAGACCACACCATTCTGTTGTAGGGGTAAGATCACACCATTCTGTTGTTGGGGTAAGACCACACCATTCTGTTGTTGGGGTAAGACCACACCATTCTGTTGTTGGGGTAAGACCACACCATTCTGTTGTTGGGGTAAGACCACACCATTTCAATACAGAAAAGTTGCTTTATAACAATCTTAATGAAAACATTTTGGATAGAAATGTGGGAACACTGAAGAGTTACTTTAAATAAAAGACAGAGACACGGAAAAACAACTACTAAGTGGAGGAATCCACATCGAGCCTCATACTGACATCATAATGAGCTTTATGTTGACTGATAGGTAGGTGGCAGGTGCAGACTGGTGTGTGTCTGTCAGTGTTACATTGTGTGTATTGTCATGATAGGGATGCTGTGTAATAAGCAGGTGTAACCTCTGACCCCTCCCCTGTCTCAACTCAGACATGGACAGACATGCAGCAAAGACAGGCACGCCATGCAGCCGTATTGCCAGCCATCCATCCATCAATCCAGCCATCCAGCCATCCAGCCATCCATCCATCAATCCAGCCATCCAGCCATCCAGCCATCCAGCCAGTCAGCCAGCAAGCCATCCATCCACCCATTCATCCATCCATCCACCCATTCATCCAGCCATCCATCCACCCATTCATCCATCCATCCACCCATTCATCCAGCCATCCATCTATCCACAGCCAGCCATCTATCTAGTCATCCATCCAGCAATCCAGCTATCCAGCCATCTATCCAGCCATCTATCCAGCCATCCAGCCATCCAGCCAGCCCTCCAGCATCTATCCATCCAGCCATCCAGCCATCCGGGCATCCATCCATTCATTCATCCATCCAGTCATCCATCCATCTATCCATCCAGCTATCCAGCCATCTATCCATCCAGCCATCCAGCCATCTATCTATCCATCCATCCAGCCATCTATCCATCCAGCCATCCAGCCATCTATCTATCCATCCAGCCATCTATCTATCCATCCAGCCATCCAGCCATCTATCTATCCATCCAGCCATCTATCCATCCAGCCATCCATCTATCAATCCATCCATCCATCCAGCCATCCAGCCATCTATCCAGCCATCCAGCCAGCCAGCCAGCCATCCAACCATCCATCCATCTATCCAGCCATCTATCCAGCCATCTATCCAGCCATCCAGCCATCTAGCCAGCCATCCAGCCAGCCATCCACAGCCAGCCATCCATCTAGCCAGCCACCCAGCCAGCCATCCAGCCAGCCAGCCAGCCAGCCAGTCATCTATCTATCCATCCAGCCAGCCAGCTTTTGTCTGTCCATCTGCTCAGATGATCCACTAGCCTTTCTTCTTGAGAACACTAACAGACGCTCTTTCAGAACAACACACTAGGCATTAGCTAACTCTGTTCTCTCTCTCTCTGTCTGTCTGTCTGTCTGTCTGTCTGTCTGTCTGTCTGTCTGTCTGTCTGTCTGTGTTCACTACCAGGGTTGTTATTCTATTCAGACTTCAGTAAAGAGATTTGTAACTGTGTAAATAAGAGGCACACACACACACACACACTTTCAACCGGCAGAAATATACAGATGTTTCCTAAACGGATGAGAGACAAGCGGAAGCTCATCACAGACCCCCCCCCCCCCCCCCCTCTACGTTATACTCTAATGGACAACCTGGAACATATCCATCCCCTCTATACTATTTCCTCCCTGGTCACTCCCTCCTCACTGTGTGTGTGTGTGTGTGTGTGTGTGTGTGTGTGTGTGTGTGTGTGTGTGTGTGTGTGTGTGTGTGTGTGTGTGTGTGTGTGTGTGTGTGTGTGTGTGTGTGTGTGTGTGTGTGTGTGTGTGTGTGTGTGTGTGTGTGTGTGTGTGTGTGTGTGTGTGTGTGTGTGTGTGTGTGTGTGTGTGTGTGTGTGTGTGTGTGTGTGTGTGTGCGCGCGCGTGCGTGCGTGCGTGCGTGCGTGCGTTTGGTTTCACCCCAGACAGCAGTAGTAGATGTCAGTCAGGAGCACTGGGAGGAAGAGAGGCCTGACATCACTAAAGACCTGAGATAGATAGGACACAGACAGGACAGTTAAATATACAGTTCAAGTCGGAAGTTTACATACACTTAGGTTGGAGTCATTAAAACTCATTTTTCAACCACTCCACAAATTTCTTGTAAACAAACTACAGTTTTGGCAAGTCGGTGAGGACATCTACTTTGTGTGTGACTGTAACGGCTTTCGTTGGTGGAAGGAGAGGAGGACCAAAATGCAGCGTGGTACATATCCATAATATATTCTAATAAGAATGAATACAAAATACAAGAGACGCAAAATGAAAACCGAAACAGTCCCGAATGGTGAAAACACTGAAACGGAAAACAGGAAACAATCACCCACAAAACACAATGAAAAACAGGCTACCTAAATATGGCTCCCAACCAGAGACAACGGCTGACACCTGCCTCTGATTGAGAACCATACTAGGCCAAACACATAGAAATATAATATACAGAACAAAACATAGACAAACAACATAGAATGCCCACCCCAACTCACGCCCTGACCAACTAAAATAAAGACATAAAAAAGGAACTAAGGTCAGAACGTGACACAAGTAAATTTTCCAACAATTGTTTACAGACAGATTATTTCACTTATAATTCACTGTATCACAATTCCAGTGGGTCAGAAGTTTACATACACTAAGTTGACTGTGCCTTTAAACAGCTTGGAAAATGTCTGAAAATTATGTAATGGCTTTACATGCTTCTGATAGGCTAATTGACATCATTTGAGTCAATTGGAGGTGTATCTGTGGATGTTTTTCAAGGCCTACCTTCAAACTCAGTGCCTCTTTGCTTGACATCATGGGAACATCAAAAGAAATCAGCCAAGACCTCAGAAACAAATTGTTGACCTCCACTAGTCTGGTTCATCCTTGGGAGCAATTTCCAAACGCCTGAAGGTACCACGTCATCTGTACAAACAATAGTACGCAAGTATAAACTCCATGGGACCACGCAGCCGTCATACCGCTCAGGAAGGAGACGCGTTCTGTCTCCTAGAGATGAACGTACTTTGGTGCGAAAAGTGCAAATCCATCCCAAAACAACAGCAAAGGACCTTGTGAAGATGCTGGAGGAAACAGGTACAAAGGTATCTATATCCACAGTAAAAGGAGTCCTATATCGACATAACCTGAAAAGCTACTCAGCAAGGAAAAAGCCACTGCTCCAAAACCGCCATAAAAAAGCCAGACTACGGTTTGCAATTGCACATGGGCACAAAGATCGTACTTTTTGAAGAAATGTCCTCTGGTCTGATGAAACAAAAATGTAACTGTTTGGCCATAATGACCATCGTTATTTTGGAGGAAAAACCATCCCAACCGTGAAGCACGGAGGTGGCAGCATCATGTTGTGGATGTGCTTTGCTGCAGGAGGGACTGCTGCACTTCACAAAATAGCTGGCATCATGAGGATGGAAAATGATGTGGATATATTGAAGCAACATCTCAAGACATCAGTCAGGAAGTTAAAGCTTGGTCTCAAATGGGTCTTCCAAATGGACAATGACCCCAAGCATACTTCCAAAGTTTTGGCAAAATGGCATAAGGACAACAAAGTCCAGGTATTGGAGTGGCCATCATCAGAGAGAGAGAGAGAGAGAGAGAGAGAGAGGCAGAGAGAGGCAGAGAGAGGCAGAGAGGGGAAGAGAGAGAGAGAGAGAGAGAGAGAGAGAGAGAGAGAGAGAGAGAGAGAGAGAGAGAGAGAGAGAGAGAGAGAGAGAGAGAGAGAGAAATCTCCAATAGAAAGGTTTCAAAACGTTTCAACACTGAGGTCTGGATCCATGCTGATGAAGGACCTACGGGTCAAAACGTTTCAACACTGAGGTCTGGATCCATGCTGATGAAGAACCTACGGGTCAAAACGTTTCAACACTGAGGTCTGGATCCATGCTGATGAAGGACCTACGGGTCAAAACGTTTCAACACTGAGGTCTGGATCCATGCTGATGAAGAACCTACGGGTCAAAACGTTTCAACACTGAGGTCTGGATCCATGCTGATGAAGAACCTACAGGTCAAAACGTTTCAACACTGAGGTCTGGATCCATGCTGATGAAGGACCTACGGGTCAAAACGTTTCAACACTGAGGTCTGGATCCATGCTGATGAAGAACCTACGGGTCAAAACGTTTCAACACTGAGGTCTGGATCCATGCTGATGAAGAACCTACGGGTCAAAACGTTTCAACACTGAGGTCTGGATCCATGCTGATGAAGGACCTACGGGTCAAAACGTTTCAACACTGAGGTCTGGATCCATGCTGATGAAGGACCTACGGGTCAAAACGTTTCAACACTGAGGTCTGGATCCATGCTGATGAAGGACCTACGGGTCAAAACGTTTCAACACTGAGGTCTGGATCCATGCTGATGAAGAACCTACGGGTCAAAACGTTTCAACACTGAGGTCTGGATCCATGCTGATGAAGAACCTACGGGTCAAAACGTTTCAACACTGAGGTCTGGATCCATGCTGATGAAGAACCTACTGGTCAAAACGTTTCAACACTGAGGTCTGGATCCATGCTGATGAAGGACCTACGGGTCAAAACGTTTCAACACTGAGGTCTGGATCCATGCTGATGAAGGACCTACGGGTCAAAACGTTTCAACACTGAGGTCTGGATCCATGCTGATGAAGGACCTACGGGTCAAAACGTTTCAACACTGAGGTCTGGATCCATGCTGATGAAGGACCTACGGGTCAAAACGTTTCAACACTGAGGTCTGGATCCATGCTGATGAAGAACCTACGGGTCAAAACGTTTCAACACTGAGGTCTGGATCCATGCTGATGAAGAACCTACGGGTCAAAACGTTTCAACACTGAGGTCTGGATCCATGCTGATGAAGGACCTACGGGTCAAAACGTTTCAACACTGAGGTCTGGATCCATGCTGATGAAGGACCTACGGGTCAAAACGTTTCAACACTGAGGTCTGGATCCATGCTGATGAAGGACCTACGGGTCAAAACGTTTCAACACTGAGGTCTGGATCCATGCTGATGAAGGACCTACGGGTCAAAACGTTTCAACACTGAGGTCTGGATCCATGCTGATGAAGAACCTACGGGTCAAAACGTTTCAACACTGAGGTCTGGATCCATGCTGATGAAGAACCTACGGGTCAAAACGTTTCAACACTGAGGTCTGGATCCATGCTGATGAAGAACCTACGGGTCAAAACGTTTCAACACTGAGGTCTGGATCCATGCTGATGAAGAACCTACGGGTCAAAACGTTTCAACACTGAGGTCTGGATCCATGCTGATGAAGAACCTACGGGTCAAAACGTTTCAACACTGAGGTCTGGATCCATGCTGATGAAGAACCTACGGGTCAAAACGTTTCAACACTGAGGTCTGGATCCATGCTGATGAAGAACCTACGGGTCAAAACGTTGTTGTTAATAAATATCACCTGGGAACATGAGCAGCTCCAGCACCTCCAACTCCATGTCGACAACTCCAGCACCTCCAACTCCATGTCGACAACTCCAGCACCTCCAACTCCATTTCGACAACTCCAGCACCTCCAACTCCATGTCTACAACTCCAGCACCTCCAACTCCATGTCGACAACTCCAGCACCTCCAACTCCATGTCGACAACTCCAGCACCTCCAACTCCATGTCTACAACTCCAGCACCTCCAACTCCATGTCGACAACTCCAGCACCTCCAACTCCATGTCGACAACTCCAGCACCTCCAACTCCATGTCGACAACTCCAGCACCTCCAACTCCATGTCGACAACTCCAGCACCTCCAACTCCATGTCGACAACTCCAGCACCTCCAACTCCATGTCTACAACTCCAGCACCTCCAACTCCATGTCGACAACTCCAGCACCTCCAACTCCATGTCGACAACTCCAGCACCTCCAACTCCATGTCTACAACTCCAGCACCTCCAACTGCATGTCTACAACTCCAGCACCTGCAGAAACTACCTGGATGTGTGTTCTTCAGCTTCTGTATCATCTTCAACATCCCTCAGAACCACAACACCTGCTGCTGTCCTCTCATGTATCATCTTCAACATCACTCAGAACCACAACACCTGCTGCTGTCCTCTCATGTATCATCTTCACCATCAGTCAGAACCACAACACCTGCTGCTGTCCTCTCATGTATCATCTTCACCATCAGTCAGAACCACAACACCTGCTGCTGTCCTCTCATGTATCATCTTCATCTTCAACATCACTCAGAACCACAACACCTGCTGCTGTCCTCTCATGAATCATCTTCACCATCACTCAGAACCACAACACCTGCTGCTGTCCTCTCATGTATCATCTTCACCATCAGTCAGAACCACAACACCTGCTGCTGTCCTCTCATGTATCATCTTCACCATCAGTCAGAACCACAACACCTGCTGCTGTCCTCTCATGTATCATCTTCACCATCACTCAGAACCACAACACCTGCTGCTGTCCTCTCATGTATCATCTTCACCATCACTCAGAACCACAACACCTGCTGCTGTCCTCTCATGTATCATCTTCACCATCACTCAGAACCACAACACCTGCTGCTGTCCTCTCATGTATCATCTTCAACATCACTCAGGACCACAACACCTGCTGCTGTCCTCTCATGTTCATGATTCACCTCCGCTTGACACACACACACACACGTACGTAAACACACACACACACACACACACACACACACACACACACACACACACACACACACACACACACACACACACACACACACACACACACACACACACACACACACACACACACACACACACACCTGCAGTTACTCATGTCTTGTCTTGACAGAGTTACTGTCTCTGTTCTGATTAATATGTTGCAACAGGTTTCTGCCAGCATTAATCCACAATGTGATTAACTCTCCCACATCCTACGAGGGTTCAGTACGGTCAGTACAGACACACATATAGTTATGGGACATACTGAACATTGACTGTGCTTTGTCTTGAAATAATGGAAACTGATCTTTCATGCCTGTAGGTTACAGATGAACTTACTGTCTGTGTTAAAGGTCCATTTCTGCGCCTGTGAGACTTCGTAATGAATCTCTAACCGTCTTCAGCTGCTTATTAGTGTCAGTAATGAGGCTGTCTGTGTTAAAGGTCCATTTCTGCGCCTGTGAGACTTCGTAATGAATCTCTAACTGTCTTCAGCTGCTTATTAGTGTCAGTAATGAGGCTGTCTGTGTTAAAGGTCCATTTCTGCGCCTGTGAGACTTCGTAATGAATCTCTAACTGTCTTCAGCTGCTTATTAGTGTCAGTAATGAGGCTGTCTGTGTTAAAGGTCCATTTCTGCGCCTGTGAGACTTCGTAATGAATCTCTAACTGTCTTCAGCTGCTTATTAGTGTCAGTAATGAGGCTGTCTGTGTTAAAGGTCCATTTCTGCGCCTGTGAGACTTCGTAATGAATCTCTAACTGTCTTCAGCTGCTTATTAGTGTCAGTAATGAGGCTGTCTGTGTTAAAGTTCCATTTCTGCGCCTGTGAGACTTCGTAATGAATCTCTAACTGTCTTCAGCTGCTTATTAGTGTCAGTAATGAGGCTGTCTGTGTTAAAGGTCCATTTCTGCGCCTGTGAGACTTCGTAATGAATCTCTAACTGTCTTCAGCTGCTTATTAGTGTCAGTAATGAGGCTGTCTGTGTTAAAGGTCCATTTCTGCGCCTGTGAGACTTCGTAATGAATCTCTAACTGTCTTCAGCTGCTTATTAGTGTCGAGGCTGTGTTTTCCACTGGGTGTCTGTCACAAGACGCATCCAAAATGGCCCCCGACTTCCTACTTGATGCATTACTTTTGATCAGAGCCCTATGGGTCCCCCATTCCCTATAGGCTCTGGTCTAAAGTAGTGCACTATATAGAGAATAGGGCTCTGGTCTAAAGTAGTGCACTATATAGGGAATAGGGCTCTGGTATAAAGTAGTGCACTATATAGGGAATAGGGTGCCATTTGAGATGCAGGCAGTGTTTGTGCTCTTACAGTTTCGGCATGAAGTCACATTACACACCTCTCAGGACTACTGGGTTGTGACTGTGTGTGTCTGCATGCGACACAGTACGGCTCAGGGAGTGAGTGAGTGTGTGTGTGTGTGTGTGTGTGTGTGTGTGTGTGTGTGTGTGTGTGTGTGTGTGTGTGTGTGTGTGTGTGTGTGTGTGTGTGTGTGTGTGTGTGTGTGTGTGTGTGTGTGTGTGTGTGTGTGTGTGTGTGTGTGTGTGTGTGTGTGTGTGTATGTGTGTATGTGTGTGTGTGTCTGAATGCGACAGAGCACGGCCCAGGGAGTGTGTGGGGTGTGTCTGGACGTGTGTCAGGGAACTCAGTGTACAGGGCGATACTGTCCCCAGGGACTCTGTGTGTGAGTATGTATTTGTGTAAGAGACACACAAACCGGCTAGGCAGCTTGCTGTTTCAGTCCTAGGGTGCTGGAGATGTGTGGTGTGTGTGTCTGAGCTGTTTATCCCTGATGTAAGCTCTGAGGTGGCTGAGGAGTGCCGGGTACACAGAGCTCCACCACCTCCAAGACACATGCACACACACACACACACACACACGCACACGCACACACAAACACACAGCTAAAGCCTTCCAAGGCCCTCTGGCCCACATGATGTCTCAGCTCTAACCCTGCAGCAGCAGAAACAGGTCCTCAACGTTACCTAGGAGACAGAGTTTAGTTTGAGGTCCTCCATGTTACCTAGGAGACAGAGCTGTAGTCTGAGGTCCTCCATGTTACCTAGGAGACAGAGCTTTAGTCTGAGGTCCTCCATGTTACCTAGGAGACAGAGCTTTAGTCTGAGGTCTTCCATGTTACCTAGGAGACAGAGCTTTAGTCTGAGGTCCTCCATGTTACCTAGGAGACAGAGCTTTAGTCTGAGGTCTTCCATGTTACCTAGGAGACAGAGCTTTAGTCTGAGGTCCTCCATGTTACCTAGGGGACAGAGCTTTAGTCTGAAGTCTTCCATGTTACCTAGGAGACAGAGCTTTAGTCTGAGGTCCTCCATGTTACCTAGGGGACAGAGCTTTAGTCTGAGGTCCTCCATGTTACCTAGGGGACAGAGCTTTAGTCTGAGGTCCTCCATGTTACCTAGGAGACAGAGCTTTAGTCTGAGGTATTCCATGTTACCTAGGAGACAGAGCTTTAGTCTGAGGTCTTCCATGTTACCTAGGAGACAGAGCTTTAGTATAAGGTCTTCCATGTTACCTAGGAGACAGAGCGTTAGTCTGAGGTCTTCCATGTTACCTAGGAGACAGAGCTTTAGTCTGAGGTCTTTCATGTTACCTAGAAGACAGAGCGTTAGTCTGAGGTCCTCCATGTTACCTAGGAGACAGAACTTTAGTCTGAGGTCCTCCATGTTACCTAGGGGACAGAGCTTTAGTCTGAGGTCCTCCATGTTACCTAGGAGACAGAGCTTTAGTCTGAGGTATTCCATGTTACCTAGGAGACAGAGCTTTAGTCTGAGGTCTTCCATGTTACCTAGGAGACAGAGCTTTAGTATGAGGTCTTCCATGTTACCTAGGAGACAGAGCGTTAGTCTGAGGTCTTCCATGTTACCTAGGAGACAGAGCTTTAGTCTGAGGTCTTTCATGTTACCTAGAAGACAGAGCGTTAGTCTGAGGTCCTCCATGTTACCTAGGAGACAGAACTTTAGTCTGAGGTCTTCCATGTTACCTAGGAGACAGAACTTTAGTCTGAGATCTTCCATGTTACCTAGGAGACATAGCGTTAGTCTGAGGTCTTTCATGTTATCTAGGAGACAGAGCGTTAGTCTGAGGTCTTCCATGTTACCTAGGAGACAGAGCTTTAGTCTGAGGTCCTCCATGTTACCTAGGGGACAGAGCTTTAGTCTGAGGTCTTCCATGTTACCTAGGAGACAGAGCTTTAGTCTGAGGTCCTCCATGTTACCTAGGGGACATAGCTTTAGTCTGAGGTCCTCCATGTTACCTAGGGGACAGAGCTTTAGTCTGAGGTCCTCCATGTTACCTAGGAGACAGAGCGTTAGTCTGAGGTCCTCCATGTTACCTAGGAGACAGAACTTTAGTCTGAGGTCTTCCATGTTACCTAGGAGACAGAACTTTAGTCTGAGATCTTCCATGTTACCTAGGAGACATAGCGTTAGTCTGAGGTCTTTCATGTTATCTAGGAGACAGAGCGTTAGTCTGAGGTCTTCCATGTTACCTAGGAGACAGAGCTTTAGTCTGAGGTCTTCCATGTTACCTAGGAGACAGAGCGTTAGTCTGAGGTCCTCCATGTTACCTAGGAGACAGAGCTTTAGTCTGAGGTCTTCCATGTTACCTAGTGTGTGAGTATGAGACAAAGCTTTTGTCGGAGGTCTTCCGTGTTACCTAGGAGACAGAGCTTTTTTGAGACAAAGCTTTTGTCGGAGGTCTTCCGTGTTACCTAGGAGACAGAGCTTTAGTCGGAGGTCTTCCGTGTTACCTAGGAGACAGAGCTTTAGTCTGAGGTCTTCCATGTTACCTAGGAGACAGAGCGTTAGTCTGAGGTCTTCCATGTTACCTAGGAGACAGAGCGTTAGTCTGAGGTCTTCCATGTTACCTAGGAGACAGAGCGTTAGTCTGAGGTCTTCCATGTTACCTAGGAGACAGAGCGTTAGTCTGAGGTCTTCCATGTTACCTAGGAGACATAGCGTTAGTCTGAGGTCTTCCATATTCCACACAGTCAGCAGTTACCTTGCTTTAATCTACAGTCAGCAGTTACCTTGCTTTAATCTACAGTCAGCAGTTACCTTGCTTTAATCTACAGTCAGCAGTTACCTTGCTTTAATCTACAGTCAGCAGTTACCTTGCTTTAATCTACAGTCAGCAGTTACCTTGCTTTAATCTACAGTCAGCAGTTACCTTGCTTTAATCTACAGTCAGCAGTTACCTTGCTTTAATCTACAGTCAGCAGTTACCTTGCTTTAATCTACTGTCAGCAGTTACCTTGCTTTAATCTACAGCCTGGTACCTAGGAGACAGAGCGTTACTCTGCATTACTCTGAAGTCTGTACCAGCCATGTCCCTCTGTCTGTTCTTGTAGAGTTCTCATGAGTAATTAGTGTGAATTATTGAGCACACAAGCACTCTGTTCATAGGTGTTCTTAATTGACTTGACCTGATGAAGTAAATGAAGATTGATAGGGAGTTCAGAGAAATAGAATGTTTTCCAATTGTTACATTGAAATGAAATAGAATTGAGAGAGAGAGGAAGGAAGAGAAGGAAGAGAGAGATAGGAGAGAGGGAGAGAGACAGAGAGAGAGGGGAAGAGAGAGAGAAAGAGAGACAGGAAAACAATTTAGTCTCAATTATATATAGATATATACTCTTCTACAATAACATACTTAATACAAAGGCAGAACAGGTTCCCAGAGAGAGAGAGAGAGAGAGAGAGAGAGAGAGAGAGAGAGAGAGAGAGACAGAGAGAGACAGAGAGAGAGAGAGAGAGAGAGAGCGAGAGAGAGAGAGAGAGAGAGAGAGAGAGAGAGAGAGACAGAGAGAGAGAGAGAGCGAGAGAGACAGAGAGAGAGAGAGAGAGAGAGAGAGAGAGAGAGAGAGAGAGAGAGAGAGAGAGAGAGAGACAGAGAGAGACAGAGAGAGAGAGAGAGAGAGAGAGAGAGAGAGGAGAGAGAGAGAGAGGGGGGGGGGGGGCTGGAAGAGAACAGTTGTTCCATTGTCTTCATCCATCTTCATTCTGCTAAAGTTTTATATAAGAATGAATGTTCCTGTAACCAGAGCATTACTGTAGAAGAGACTGAGTTGCATTTATATCTAATTACTACCCTCATTGCTGCTGTGATGGCACGCCGTGGCATTTCACCCAATAAATATGTGAATTTATTTAAAATTTGATTTGTTTGTTTTTTTATTCTTTGTGAGTCTGTGTAATCTGAGGGAAATATGTGTCTCTAATATGGTCATACGTTTGGCAGGAGGTTAGGAAGTGCAGCTCAGTTTCCACCTCATTCTGTCTTCTCTTGACAGCCAGGTCTGCCTACGGCGGCCTTTCTCAATAGCAAGGCTATGCTCACTGAGTCCCTCTCTCTCTCCTCCTTCCCTTCTCTGGGCACCTGCTGAACTGAAATAGCTGCCAGTTTCACCACAGCCCCGGTTGGCTCCCGTCCCGACCATGATGACCTCAGCACAGATCCAGTAAGTCACAGACCTAACAGGTTATTTGTCACTCCTAATCCTCAGAAACTAACTAACTACTGTCAGGGGATGGTTCAGGTCCTGTCCTGGCATGTTCTGTTGTTATTCTGTAGGACAACAGAAGGAGGGAAGAAGAGAGAGAGAGAGAGCGAGAGAGAGAGAGAGAGAGAGAGAGAGCGAGAGAGAGAGAGAGAGAGAGAGAGAGAGAGAGAGAGACAGAGAGAGAGAGAGAGAGAGAGAGAGAGAGAGAGAGAGAGAGAGAGAGAGAGAGAGAGAGAGAGAGAGAGAGAGAGCGAGAGAGAGAGAGAGAGAGAGAGAGAGAGAGAGAGAAAAAAGACAGAGAGAAAAAAAAGACAGAGAGAGAATTAAGAATTTTGCAAGGCCTTGGCGTTGACCGTTGCCAAGCTCAGTAATGTAAGTTGTTGTTGAGACCTCAAAAACGAAAGACAATCCTCTTACAGGATGCCAGGGAACAAAATAATATTGAAATGTGGCCGTTTTCTACCGAGGGCCGACTGCGCGCGTGTGTGTGTGTGTGTGTGTGCGTGCGTGCGTGCGTGCGTGTGTGTGTGTGTCCACCTCTCTGCTCCCTGTTAGAAACATAGCTAAAAGCCCCTAAATCTCAGAGGAATGTTTCCTTTAATATGACTGCTGAATACGTCTTTCAGAATCCCCCTTTCAGTCCGTTTATTATAGTGAGCTGAGTGTCCTTACAACACACACACGAAGAGGTTTCCTTACAACACACACAGAGGTTTCCTTACAATATGGCTGCCAGCATCTATTTCTCTTTGCTGATTTGATGGTGTTGAGTTAGCTGAAGAAGAAATCACATTTTCAGGAAGAGAGAAAATTGAATCAGGCACTAAGTTCATCAAATCAAGTACTACATTCTAATGTGATACCTTGTTCAGACTGTGGCTGAACTCTGGCCGTGATGAAAAAAGAAAACTATGTTGATTTCATCACTTCTTAACACTTTTAAACACAGTTAGAGCAGATGGGCAACAGAGGAAGGGGAAGATGAGGGAAATCAGGGAATGCAACTCGATCAAATCAAAAGCAAAGCGTGGTTATGAATGGAGCGGCTATCACACTCACAACGGACCAGAGAGAACAGCCGAACATAACAGGAATCACACTCTCAACTGATCAGAGAGAACAGCCGGACATAACAGGTCTCACACTCTCAACTGATCAGAGAGAACAGCCGAACATAACAGGAATCACACTCTCAACTGATCAGAGAGAACAGCCGAACATAACAGGTCTCACACTCTCAACTGATCAGAGAGAACAGCCGAACATAACAGGTCTCACACTCTCAACTGATCAGAGAGAACAGCCGGACATAACAGGAATCACACTCTCAACTGATCAGAGAGAACAGCCGAACAGAACAGGTCTCACACTCTCAACTGATCAGAGAGAACAGCTGAACATAACAGGAATCACACTCTCAACTGATCAGAGAGAACAGCCGAACATAACAGGAATCACACTCTCAACTGATCAGAGAGAACAGCCGAACATAACAGGTCTCACACTCTCAACTGATCAGAGAGAACAGCCGAACATAACAGGTCTCACACTCTCAACTGATCAGAGAGAACAGCCGAACATAACAGGTCTCACACTCTCAACCGATCAGAGAGAACAGCCGAACATAACAGGTCTCACACTCTCAACTGATCAGAGAGAACAGCCGAACATAACCGGTCTCACACTCTCAACTGATCAGAGAGAACAGCCGAACATAACAGGTCTCACACTCTCAACCGATCAGAGAGAACAGCCGAACATAACAGGTCTCACACTCTCAACTGATCAGAGAGAACAGCCGAACATAACAGGAATCACACTCTCAACTGATCAGAGAGAACAGCCGAACATAACAGGTCTCACACTCTCAACTGATCAGAGAGAACAGCCGAACATAACAGGTCTCACACTCTCAACTGATCAGAGAGAACAGCCGAAAATAACAGGTCTCACACTCTCAACTGATCAGAGAGAACAGCCGAACATAACAGGAATCACACTCTCAACTGATCAGAGAGAACAGCCGGACATAACAGGAATCACACTCTCAACTGATCAGAGAGAACAGCCGAACATAACCGGTCTCACACTCTCAACTGATCAGAGAGAACAGCCGAACATAACAGGAATCACACTCTCAACTGATCAGAGAGAACAGCCGAACATAACAGGTCTCACACTCTCAACTGATCAGAGAGAACAGCCGAACATAACAGGAATCACACTCTCAACGGATCAGAGAGAACAGCCGAACATAACAGGAATCACACTCTCAACTGATCAGAGAGAACAGCCGAACATAACAGGAATCACACTCTCAACTGATCAGAGAGAACAGCCGAACATTACAGGTCTCACACTCTCAACTGATCAGAGAGAACAGCCGAACATAACAGGAATCACACTCTCAACGGATCAGAGAGAACAGCCGAACATAACAGGAATCACACTCTCAACTGATCAGAGAGAACAGCCGAACATAACCGATCTCAAACTCTCAACTGATCAGAGAGAACAGCCGAACATAACAGGAATCACACTCTCAACTGATCAGAGAGAACAGCCGAACAGAACAGGTCTCACACTCTCAACTGATCAGAGAGAACAGCCGAACAAAACAGGAATCACACTCTCAACTGATCAGAGAGAACAGCCGAACATAACCGGTCTCACACTCTCAACTGATCAGAGAGAACAGCCGAACATAACCGGTCTCACACTCTCAACTGATCAGAGAGAACAGCCGAACATAACAGGTCTCACACTCTCAACTGATCAGAGAGAACAGCCGAACATAACAGGTCTCACACTCTCAACTGATCAGAGAGAACAGCCGAACATAACAGGTCTCACACTCTCAACTGATCAGAAAGAACAGCCGAACATAACAGGTCTCACACTCTCAACTGATCAGAGAGAACAGCTGAACATAACAGGTCTCACACTCTCAACTGATCAGAGAGAACAGCCGAACATAACAGGAATCACACTC
Source organism: Salvelinus fontinalis (assembly GCF_029448725.1). Classification (NCBI taxonomy): domain Eukaryota; kingdom Metazoa; phylum Chordata; class Actinopteri; order Salmoniformes; family Salmonidae; genus Salvelinus; species Salvelinus fontinalis. Next base: position 93,118,163 of record NC_074666.1, read on the forward strand.
TCAACTGATCAGAGAGAACAGCCGAACATAACAGGAATCACACTCTCAACTGATCAGAGAGAACAGCCGAACATAACAGGTCTCACACTCTCAACTGATCAGAGAGAACAGCCGAACATAACAGGTCTCACACTCTCAACTGGTCAGAGAGAACAGCCGAACATAACAGGTCTCACACTCTCAACTGATCAGAGAGAACAGCTGAACATAACAGGTCTCACACTCTCAACTGTTCAGAGAGAACAGCCGAACATAACAGGAATCACACTCTCAACTGATCAGAGAGAACAGCCGAACATAACCGGTCTCACACTCTCAACTGATCAGAGAGAACAGCCGAACATAACAGGAATCACACTCTCAACTGATCAGAGAGAACAGCCGAACATAACAGGAATCACACTCTCAACTGATCAGAGAGAACAGCCGAACATAACAGGTCTCACACTCTCAACTGATCAGAGAGAACAGCCGGACATAACAGGTCTCACACTCTCAACTGATCAGAGAGAACAGCCGAACATAACCGGTCTCACACTCTCAACTGATCAGAGAGAACAGCCGAACATAACAGGAATCACACTCTCAACTGATCAGAGAGAACAGCCGAACATAACAGGAATCACACTCTCAACTGATCAGAGAGAACAGCCGAACATAACAGGTCTCACACTCTCAACTGATCAGAGAGAACAGCCGGACATAACAGGTCTCACACTCTCAACTGATCAGAGAGAACAGCCGAACATAACAGGTCTCACACTCTCAACTGATCAGAGAGAACAGCCGAACATAACAGGAATCACACTCTCAACTGATCAGAGAGAACAGCCGAACATAACAGGAATCACACTCTCAACTGATCAGAGAGAACAGCCGAACATAACAGGTCTCACACTCTCAACTGATCAGAGAGAACAGCCGAACATAACAGGTCTCACACTCTCAACTGATCAGAGAGAACAGCCGAACATAACAGGTCTCACACTCTCAACTGATCAGAGAGAACAGCCGAACATAACAGGTCTCACACTCTCAACTGTTCAGAGAGAACAGCCGAACATAACAGGAATCACACTCTCAACTGATCAGAGAGAACAGCCGAACATAACCGGTCTCACACTCTCAACTGATCAGAGAGAACAGCCGAACATAACAGGAATCACACTCTCAACTGATCAGAGAGAACAGCCGAACATAACAGGAATCACACTCTCAACTGATCAGAGAGAACAGCCGAACATAACAGGTCTCACACTCTCAACTGATCAGAGAGAACAGCCGGACATAACAGGTCTCACACTCTCAACTGATCAGAGAGAACAGCCGAACATAACCGGTCTCACACTCTCAACTGATCAGAGAGAACAGCCGAACATAAAAGGAATCACACTCTCAACTGATCAGAGAGAACAGCCGAACATAACAGGAATCACACTCTCAACTGATCAGAGAGAACAGCCGAACATAACAGGTCTCACACTCTCAACTGATCAGAGAGAACAGCCGGACATAACAGGTCTCACACTCTCAACTGATCAGAGAGAACAGCCGAACATAACAGGTCTCACACTCTCAACTGATCAGAGAGAACAGCCGAACATAACAGGTCTCACACTCTCAACCGATCAGAGAGAACAGCCGAACATAACAGGAATCACACTCTCAACTGATCAGAGAGAACAGCCGAACATAACCGGTCTCACACTCTCAACTGATCAGAGAGAACAGCCGAACATAACAGGTCTCACACTCTCAACCGATCAGAGAGAACAGCCGAACATAAAAGGTCTCACACTCTCAACCGATCAGAGAGAACAGCCGAACATAACAGGAATCACACTCTCAACTGATCAGAGAGAACAGCCGAACATAACAGGTCTCACACTCTCAACTGATCAGAGAGAACAGCCGAACATAACAGGTCTCACACTCTCAACTGATCAGAGAGAACAGCCGAACATAACAGGAATCACACTCTCAACTGATCAGAGAGAACAGCCGAACATAACAGGTCTCACACTCTCAACTGATCAGAGAGAACAGCCGGACATAACAGGTCTCACACTCTCAACTGATCAGAGAGAACAGCCGAACATAACAGGTCTCACACTCTCAACTGATCAGAGAGAACAGCCGAACATAACAGGTCTCACACTCTCAACTGATCAGAGAGAACAGCCGAAAATAACAGGAATCACACTCTCAACTGATCAGAGAGAACAGCCGAACAAAACAGGAACCACACTCTCAACTGATCAGAGAGAACAGCCGAACATAACCGGTCTCACACTCTCAACTGATCAGAGAGAACAGCCGAACATAACCGGTCTCACACTCTCAACTGACCAGAGAGAACAGCCGAACATAACAGGAATCACACTCACAACTGATCAGAGAGAACAGCCGAACATAACAGGAATCACACTCTCAACTGATCAGAGAGAACAGCCGAACATAACAGGAATCACACTCTCAACTGATCAGAGAGAACAGCCGAACATAACAGGTCTCACACTCTCAACTGATCAGAGAGAACAGCCGGACATAACAGGTCTCACACTCTCAACTGATCAGAGAGAACAGCCGAACATAACAGGTCTCACACTCTCAACTGATCAGAGAGAACAGCCGAACATAACAGGTCTCACACTCTCAACCGATCAGAGAGAACAGCCGAACATAACAGGAATCACACTCTCAACTGATCAGAGAGAACAGCCGAACATAACCGGTCTCACACTCTCAACTGATCAGAGAGAACAGCCGAACATAACAGGTCTCACACTCTCAACCGATCAGAGAGAACAGCCGAACATAACAGGTCTCACACTCTCAACCGATCAGAGAGAACAGCCGAACATAACAGGAATCACACTCTCAACTGATCAGAGAGAACAGCCGAACATAACAGGTCTCACACTCTCAACTGATCAGAGAGAACAGCCGAACATAACAGGTCTCACACTCTCAACTGATCAGAGAGAACAGCCGAACATAACAGGAATCACACTCTCAACTGATCAGAGAGAACAGCCGAACATAACAGGTCTCACACTCTCAACTGATCAGAGAGAACAGCCGGACATAACAGGTCTCACACTCTCAACTGATCAGAGAGAACAGCCGAACATAACAGGTCTCACACTCTCAACTGATCAGAGAGAACAGCCGAACATAACAGGTCTCACACTCTCAACTGATCAGAGAGAACAGCCGAAAATAACAGGAATCACACTCTCAACTGATCAGAGAGAACAGCCGAACAAAACAGGAACCACACTCTCAACTGATCAGAGAGAACAGCCGAACATAACCGGTCTCACACTCTCAACTGATCAGAGAGAACAGCCGAACATAACCGGTCTCACACTCTCAACTGACCAGAGAGAACAGCCGAACATAACAGGAATCACACTCACAACTGATCAGAGAGAACAGCCGAACATAACAGGAATCACACTCTCAACTGATCAGAGAGAACAGCCGAACATAACAGGAATCACACTCTCAACTGATCAGAGAGAACAGCCGAACATAACAGGTCTCACACTCTCAACCGATCAGAGAGAACAGCCGAACATTACAGGTCTCACACTCTCAACTGATCAGAGAGAACAACCGAACATAACAGGAATCACACTCTCAACTGACCAGAGAGAACAGCCGAACATATCAGGTCTCACACTCACAACGGACCAGAAAGAACAGCCGAACAAAACTGAAAAACATGCAATTGATTTCTTTCAGATCATAGTAGTGGAGTGGGAAGTGAATGTAAGAACATGTTGAAATCATCCTGATTGTGCAACTCTGTTCTGTTCTCCACTAGACTGCTGAGAGAACATATGTCCCCTGACAGAACAACTGGGCCCCTTTACTAGTGTTATGGTTTGAATTTATTAACGGTGACTAACGGTGATCAACCGTGACTAACGGTGACTAACGGTGATTAACCGTGACTAACGGTGATTAACCGTGACTAACGGTGATTAACCGTGACTAACGGTGATGAACGGTGACTAACGGTGATTAACGGTGATTAACCGTGACTAACGGTGATTAACCATGACTAACGGTGATGAACGGTGACTAACGGTGATTAACGGTGATTAACCGTGACTAACGGGGATTAACCGTGACTAACGGTGATGAACGGTGACTAACGGTGATTAACGGTGATTAACCGTGACTAACGGTGACTAACCGTGATTAACTGTGACTAACCGTGACTAATGGTGACTAACCGTGACTAACGGTGAATCAAGGTGACTAACGGTGATTACCGGTGACTAACGGTGATTAACGGTGACTAACGGTGATTAACCGTGATTAACTGTGACTAACCGCGACTAACGATGACTAACGGTGAATAACTCTGACTAAGGGTGATTAATAGTGACTAACGGTGATTAACTGTGACTAAGGGTGATTAACGGTGACTAACGTGACTACCGGTGATTAACGGTGACCAACTGTGATTAACAGCGACTAACTGTAACTAACAATGATTAACTGTGACTAACGGTGACTAACGGTGATTAACGGTGATTAACGGTGACTAACGGTGATTAACGGTGATTAACTGTGACTAACGGTGACTAACGGTGATTAACGGTGATTAACTGTGACTAACGGTGACTAACGGTGATTAACTGTGACTAAGGGTGATTAACGGTGACTAACGGTGATTAACGGCGATTAACAGCGACTAACTGTGACTAACGATGATTAACTGTGACTAATGGTGACTAACGGTGACTAACGGTGATTAACGGTGATTAACTGTGACTAACGGTGATTAACAGTTAGTCCACTGTTTTATGGAATCATTCTCATTATGTAGACTTACTATATGACTTTCCATGTTCTTGTCATCACTCTGTGAGTCTCTAAAAACCTGTAGTGCAGAAGTCTATGACAGTCTCCCCTCAGACCCTGGTTACTACACCGTGTAGTACAGAAGTCTATAACAGTCTCCCCTCAGACACTGGTTACTACATCGTGTAGTACAGAAGTCTATGACAGTCTCCCCTCAGACACTGGTTACGATACCGTGTAGTACAGAAGTCTATAACAGTCTCCCCTCAGACACTGGTTACTACATCGTGTAGTACAGAAGTCTATGACAGTCTCCCCTCAGACACTGGTTACGATACCGTGTAGTACAGAAGTCTATAACAGTCTCCCCTCAGACACTGGTTACTACATCGTGTAGTACAGAAGTCTATGACAGTCTCCCCTCAGACCCTGGTTACTACACCGTGTAGTACAGAAGTCTATGACAGTCTCCCCTTTGACACTGGTTACTACACCCTGTCGTACAGAAGTCTATGACAGTCTCCCCTCAGACACTGGTTACTACACCGTATAGTACAGAAGTCTATGACAGTCTCCCCTCAGACCCTGGTTACTACACCGTGTAGTACAGAAGTCTATGACAGTCTCCCCTCAGACCCTGGTTACTACACCGTGTAGTACAGAAGTCTATGACAGTCTCCCCTCAGACCCTGGTTACTACACCGTGTAATACAGAAGTCTAAGACAGTCTCCCCTCAGACCCTGGTTACTACACCGTGTAGTACAGAAGTCTATGACAGTCTCCCCTCAGACCCTGGTTACTACACCGTGTAGTACAGAAGTCTATGACAGTCTCCCCTCAGACCCTGGTTACTACACCGTGTAGTACAGAAGTCTATGACAGTCTCCCCTCAGACACTGGTTACTACACCGTGTAGTACAGAAGTCTATGACAGTCTCCCCTCAGACCCTGGTTACTACACTGTGTAGTACAGAAGTCTATGACAGTCTCCCCTTTGACCCTGGTTACTACACCGTGTAGTACAGAAGTCTATGACAGTCTCCCCTTTGACACTGGTTACTACACCGTGTAGTACAGAAGTCTATGACAGTCTCCCCTCAGACCCTGGTTACTACACCGTGTAGTACAGAAGTCTATGACAGTCTCCCCTCAGACCCTGGTTACTACACCATGTAGTACAGAAGTCTATGACAGTCTCCCCTCAGACCCTGGTTACTACACCGTGTAGTACAGAAGTCTATGACAGTCTCCCCTTTGACCCTGGTTACTACATCGTGTAGTACAGAAGTCTATGACAGTCTCCCCTTTGACCCTGGTTACTACATCGTGTAGTACAGAAGTCTATGACAGTCTCCCCTCAGACACTGGTTACTACACCGTGTAGTACAGAAGTCTATGACAGTCTCCCCTCAGACCCTGGTTACTACACCGTGTAGTACAGAAGTCTATGACAGTCTCCCCTCAGACACTGGTTACTACACCATGTAGTACAGAAGTCTATGACAGTCTCCCCTCAGACACTGGTTACTACACCGTGTAGTACAGAAGTCTATGACAGTCTCCCCTCAGACCCTGGTTACTACACCGTGTAGTACAAAAGTCTATGACAGTCTCCCCTCAGACACTGGTTACTACACCATGTAGTACAGAAGTCTATGACAGTCTCCCCTCAGACACTGGTTACTACACCGTGTAGTACAGAAGTCTTTGACAGTCTCCCTTCAGACACTGGTTACTACACCGTGTAGTACAGAAGTCTATGACAGTCTCCCCTCAGACACTGGTTACTACACCGTGTAGTACAGAAGTCTATGACAGTCTCCCCTCAGACCCTGGTTACTACACCGTGTAGTACAGAAGTCTATGACAGTCTCCCCTTTGACCCTGGTTACTACACCGTGTAGTACAGAAGTCTATGACAGTCTCCCCTCAGACCCTGGTTACTACACCGTGTAGTACAGAAGTCTATGACAGTCTCCCCTTTGACCCTGGTTACTACACCGTGTAGTACAGAAGTCTATGACAGTCTCCCCTTTGACACTGGTTACTACACCGTGTAGTACAGAAGTCTATGACAGTCTCCCCTCAGACCCTGGTTACTACACCGTGTAGTACAGAAGTCTATGACAGTCTCCCCTCAGACCCTGGTTACTACACCGTGTAGTACAGAAGTCTATGACAGTCTCCCCTCAGACCCTGGTTACTACACCGTGTAGTACAGAAGTCTATGACAGTCTCCCCTCAGACCCTGGTTACTACACCATGTAGTACAGAAGTCTATGACAGTCTCCCCTCAGACCCTGGTTACTACACCGTGTAGTACAGAAGTCTATGACAGTCTCCCCTCAGACCCTGGTTACTACACCGTGTAGTACAGAAGTCTATGACAGTCTCCCCTCAGACACTGGTTACTACACCGTGTAGTACAGAAGTCTATGACAGTCTCCCCTCAGACACTGGTTACTACACCGTGTAGTACAGAAGTCTATGACAGTCTCCCCTCAGACACTGGTTACTACACCGTGTAGTACAGAAGTCTATGACAGTCTCCCCTCAGACCCTGGTTACTACACCATGTACAGCCATTTTACAAGTACTTCTTTTTAAATGTATTTTATTTAACCTTTATTTAACTAGGGAAGTCAGTTAAGAACAACTTCTTATTTACAATTACAGCCTACACCGGCCAAACTCTCCCCTAACCCGGACGACGCTGGGCTAATTGTGCGCCGCCCTATGGGACTCCCAATCACGGCAGGTTGTGATGCAGCCTGGAATGGAACCAGGGTGTCTGTAGATGCAGGGTCTTGGACCGCTGTGCCACTCAGGAGCCCAATAAAACATTAGACCCAGTGAACCATGATGACCTCCTAATAAACCTGACATCTCCTCCATTGACCCCTATCATTCCCACGACCCCTAGCTTTCACATGAACCTGTCAACTCTATTACCAGGGCTGTCACCACTCACAGCTGTACACACACACACACACACACACACACACACACACACACACACACACACACACACACACACACACACACACACACACACACACACACACACACACACACACATACACCACACACACACACACACACACACACACACACACACACACACACACACACACACACACACACAGGTATCACCTTCAGAGTGAGTGGATAACACCACCATCGGAACTGTGTGTTTCCGACAGCGAGCTTCCCTTACAGGGAGAATGAGACCTATTGAGAGGGTGCCATGAGATGTTAAAGACCCCTCTGTCTGCATCAGACTGACCGGAGCTCTGACAACCACAGTACCACTCTGGAGTATTTAGATGACAAACAGGAGTTGTAGAGTTGTCACTAGGCAGGCTCAGGCTGTAGGATCTAAACGAGTTTGTTGGTTGGCTCTCACAGTGAACCGAGCGTTCTTATATAAAACTTTAACAGAATGTGGATGAAGACAATGGAACAACTGTTCCCCAGCCCTCCTCTCTCTCTACCTCTCTACCTCTCTACCGTTTTCTCTCTCTCTCTCTCTCTCTCTCTCTCTCTCTCTCTCTCTCTCTCTCTCTCTCTCTCTCTCTCTCTCTCTCTCTCTCTCTCTCTACCTCTCTACCGTTCTCTCTCTCTCTCTCTCTCTACCTCTCTCTCTCTCTACCTCCCTCTCTCTCTCTCTCTCTCTCTCTCTCTCTCTCTCTCTCTCTCTCTCTCTCTCTACCTCTCTCTCTCTACCTCTCTCTCTCTTTCTCTCTCTCTCTCTCTCTCTCTCTCTCTCTACCTCTCTCTCTCTCTCGCTCTCTCTCTCTACCTCTCTCTCTCTCTCCCTGCCTCTCTTTGCCTCTCTCTCTCTCTCTCTCTCTCTCTCTCTCTCTCTCTCTCTACATGAGCCATCTTAGTCTAGTTGAAATGAAAGGTTCTTGTCTGCAGCGAAGGTGCTTCCCTGATGTGTGTGTGTGTGTGTGTGCGTGTGTGTGTGTGTGCGTGTGTGTGTGTGTGTGTGTGTGTGTGTGTGTGTGTGTGTGTGTGTGTGTGTGTGTGTGTGTGTGTGTGTGTGTGTGTGTGTGTGTGTGTGTGTGTGTGTGTGTGTGTGTGTGTGTGTGTGTATGTGTGTTTTCCTGGGTGCAAACAGTAGAACAGTGTGTTTGTATATATACTGAACAAAAATATAAACATAACCTGCAACAATTTCATTGATTTTACTGAGTTACAGTTAATATGAGGAAATCAGTCAATTTAAATAAATTCATTAGGCCCTAATCTATGGATTTCACATGACTGGGCAGGCCCCACAAAATGTATTTATTACATACATAAATACTCTTCAGTTTCATCAGCGGTCCAGGGGGCTGTTCTCAGAGGATCCTGCAGGTGAAGAAGCCAGATGGGGAGGTCCTGGGCTAGCGTGGTTACAAGTGGTCTGCGGTTGTGACGCCGGTTGGACGTACTGCCAAATTCTCAGGCAACATCTCTGGTGAACATTCAGCTCCCTCAAAACTTGAAACATCTGTGGCATTGTGTTGTGGGATAAAGCTGCACAATTCAAGATTGGCATTTTTTTTTCCTCCAGCACAAGGTGTACCTGTGTAATGATCATGCTGTTTAATCAGCTTGTTGATACGCCACACTTGTCAGGTGGATGGAATATTTTGGCAAAGAAGTAATGCTCACTAACAGGGATGTAAACAAATTTCTGACCAAATTCAAGAGAAATAATCTTTTTGTGCGTATGGAACATTTCTGGGGTCTTTTATTTCCGCTCATGAAGCATGGGACCAACACTTTACGTGTTGCGTTTATGTTTTTCTATTCAGAACCCTTGACTTTTTCCATATACTGTTACGTTACAGCCTTATTCTAGAATGGATTAAATGAAAACAATCCTCAGCAATCTAAACACAATACCCCAAAATGACATCTCAATACCCCATAATGACATCACAATACCCCATAAGGACATCGCAATACCCCATAATGACATCACAATACCCTCTAATGACATCACAATACCCCATAATGACATCTCAATACCCCATAATGACATCACAATACCCCCTAATGACATCACAAAACAGGTTTTTAGAATTTTTTCCAAATTATTTAAAAAAAAACTGAAATACTTTATTTACGTAAGTATTCAGACCCTTTGCTATGAGACTCGAAATTGAGCTCAGGTGCATCCTGTTTCCATTGATCATCCTTGAGATGTTTCAGAAACTTGATTGGAGTCCATCTGTGGCAAATTCAATTGATTGGACATGATTTGGAAAGGCACACACCTGTCTATATAAGGTCCCACTGTTGACAGTGCATGTCAGAGCAAGAACCAAGCCGTGATGTCGAAGGAATTATCCATACAGCTTCGAGACAGGATCGTGTCGAGGCACAGATCTTGGGAAGGGTATCAAAAAATTAGAACCACCAAGACTCTTCCTAGAGCTGGCCAAACTGAGCAATCGGGGGAGAAGGGCCTTGGTCAGGGAGGGAACCAAGAATCTAATGGTCACTCTGACAGAGCTCTAGAGTTCCTCTGTGGAGATGGGAGAACCTTCCAGAAGGACAACCATCTCTGCAGCACTCCACCAATCATACCAATTATTGTAGTGGCCAGACGGAAGCCACTCCTCAGTAAAAGGCACATGACAGCCTACTTGGAGTTTGCCAAAAGGCAAGATTATCTGGTCTGATGAAAGCAAGATTGAATTCTTTGGCCTGAATGCCAAGCGTCACCTCTGGAGAAAACCTGGCACCATCCCTGCGGTGAAGCATGGTGGGGGCAGCATCATGCTGTGGGGGTGTTTTTCAGCGGCAGGGACTGAGAGACTAGTCAGGATCGAGGCAAAGATGAACAGAGCAAAGTACAGAGAGATCCTTGATGAAAACCTGCTCAAGAGCGCTCAGGTCCTCAGACTGGGGCGAAGGTTCACCTTCCAACAGGACAATGACCCTAAACACACAGACAAGAAACGCAGGAGTGGCTTCGGGACAAGTCTCTGAATATCCTTGAGTGGCCCAGCCAGAGCCTGGACATGAACCCAATCGAACATCTCTGGAGAGACCTGAAAATAGATATGCAGCAACGCTCCCCATCCAACCTGACAGAGCTTGAGAGGATCTGCAGAGAAGAAAGGGTGAAACTCCCCAAATACAGGTGTGCCAAGCTTGTACCCAAGCCGACTCGAGGCTGTAATCACTGCCAAAGGTGCTTCATCAAAGTTCTGAGTAAAGAATCTGAATACTTATGGAAATGTATTATTTCGTTTTTTTGTTTTGAATAAATTAGCAAACAGTTCTTAAAACCTGTTTTTGCTTTGTTATTATGGGGTAATTTATGTAGATTGATTAGGGGTATACAGTATATGTACTGTAATTGTTTGTTTGTTCTAAACACTGGAAATCTCTCAGGAGATCCAGAACCCTGCAGGATGTGGGTTTGTTTGTTCTAAACACTGTAAATCTCTCAGGAGACCCAGAACACTGCAGGATGTGGGTTTGTTTGTTCTAAACACTGTAAATCTCTCAGGAGATCCAGAACACTGCAGGATGTGGGTTTGTTTGTTCTAAACACTGGAAATCTCCCAGGAGATCCAGAACACTGCAGGATGTGGGTTTGTTTGTTCTAAACACTGGAAATCTCTCAGAAGATCCAGAACACTGCAGGACGTGGGTTTGTTTGAACAGGTATCTCTTCATATACCAGATCGCTGACTTCCAAAAATAGAACACACTGACATGGTTGTGGTCCATTGATTTATGTAGAAACTTCTGTCATCGCCGGCATACCTGTATAGTATCACAGTCCCTGTCCCTGTCATGTATCTGTACAGTATCACAATGTAGGAACCAGTCCCTGTCATGTAGATGATGGATTGACTACTACATCGCCCTCAGGCTCTGGCCAGGGCCTGTGTGTGTGTGTATATATATATATATATATATATATACCTACAGTACCAGTCAAAAATTTGAACAAACTTACTCATTCAAGGGTTTTTATTTATTTTTACAATTTTCTACATTGTAGAATAATAGTGAAGACATCAAAACTATGAAATAACACATTTGGAATCATGTATTAACCAAATAACTCTTAAACAAATCAAAATATGTTATATTTTAAATTCTTCAAAGTAGCCACCCTTAGCCTTAAAGACAGCTTTGCACACTCTTGGTATTCTCTCAACCAGCTTCATGAGGAATGCTTTTCCAACAGTCTTGAAGGATACTTATGTTGAGCGCTTGTTGGCTGCTTTTCCTTCACTCTGTGGTCCAACTCATCCCAAACCATCTCAATTGGGTTGAGGTGGGGTGATTGTGGAGGCCAGGTCATCTGATGCAGCACTCCATTGTCATGGAAATTCTTACACAGGGTCAATCTTAAATGAATCAATGAATCGAAGTCAATCTTAAATGAATCATTGTTTATTGTCAATGCACTAGAGAGGTTCCAACCAACTCAATGCACCATAGTACACATGTCAATCAGGAGCTCTGCTGGGGCAGTCCCAGCTCAATGCACCATAGTACACATGTCAATCAGGAGCTCTGCTGGGGCAGTCCCAGCTCAATGCACCATAGTACACATGTCAATCAGGAGCTCTGCTGGGGCAGTCCCAGCTCAATGCACCATAGTACACATGTCAATCAGGAGCTCTGCCGGGGCAGTCCCAGCTCAATGCACCATAACACATGTCAATCAGGAGCTCTGCCGGGGCAGTCCCAGCTCAATGCACCATAACACATGTCAATCAGGTGCTCTGCCGGGGCAGTCCCAGCTCAATGCACAATAGTACACATGTCAATCAGGGGCTCTGCTGGGGCAGTCCCAGCAGTTGTCCTATATACAGCTATACACAGACAAGTTATATTTGCATGATTTAGCATAATTAATTATTCATTACCGTTTTGTTTCATAACATGTGACAGACCAATACTGTTTTATAACATGTGACAGACCAATACTGGTTCATAACATGTGACAGACCAATACTGGTTCATAACATGTGACAGACCAATACTGGTTCATAACATGTGACAGACCAATACTGTTTCATAACATGTGACAGACCAATACTGGTTGATAACATGTGACAGACCAATACTGGTTCATAACATGTGACAGACCAATACTGTTTCATAACATGTGACAGACCAATACTGGTTGATAACATGTGACAGACCAATACTGGTTGATAACATGTGACAGACCAATACTGGTTGATAACATGTGACAGACCAATACTGTTTCATAACATGTGACAGACCAATACTGGTGTCACGATCGTCTATAGGAGAGAGTGAGGACCAAGGCGCAGCGCGTGAAAAGAACATCTTCTTTTATTTAGAAGAGAACAAACAGAAAAACGAAACCACTTTACCAACTAACAAAATAACAAAACTGACGAACGTGAAGCTAAGCATGAACTAGTGCATACATGCAACATAGAACATCGACATAGACAATTACCCACAAATACATGATGCCCATGGCTGCCTAAAATATGGCTCCCAATCAGAGACAAATGAAAAACATCTGTCTCTGATTGAGAACCACTCAGGCAACCATAGACATACCTAGACACATCACTCAACCATAGACTTTTCTAAACACCTACACTGAACACTAAACCATCTACTCGACTTAACCCCCTAAACCATACAACACCCTAGACAATACAAAAACACATACTACACCATGTCACACCCTGACCTAACTAAAATAATAATGAAAACAAAGATAACTAAGGCCAGGGTGTGACATAACCCCCCCCTTAAGGTGCGAACTCCGGACGCACCAGCATAAAGTCTAGGGGAGGGTCTGGGTGGGCGTCTGTCCACGGTGGCGGCTCTGGTACTGGTCGTGGTCCCCACCCCACCATAGTCACTACCCGCTTTCGTAGCCTCCTCCAAATGACCACCCTCCAACTTAACCCCACTGGATTAAGGGGCAGCACCGGACTAAGGGGCAGCACCGGACTAAGGGGCAGCACCGGACTAAGGGGCAGCACCGGACTTGGGGGAACACCGGACTAAGGGGCAGCACCGGACTAAGGGGCAGCACCGGACTAAGGGGCAGCACCGGACTGAATGGCGGATCCTGGCTGGCTGGCTCTGGCGGATCCTGGCTGGACGGCTCTGGCGGATCCTGGCTGGACGGCTTTGGCGGATCCTGGCTGGACGGCTCTGGCGGATCCTGGCTGGACGGCTCATGGCTAGACCGGACTAAGGGGCAGCACCGGACTAAGGGGCAGCACCGGACTAAGGGGCAGCACCGGACTGAATGGCGGATCCTGGCTGGCTGGCTCTGGCGGATCCTGGCTGGACGGCTCTGGCGGATCCTGGCTGGACGGCTCTGGCGGATCCTGGCTGGACGGCTCATGGCTGGCTGACGGATCTGGCTGCTCATGGCTGGCTGACGGATCTGGCTGCTCATGGCTGGCTGACGGATCTGGCTGCTCATGGCTGGCTGACGGATCTGGCTGCTCATGGCTGGCTGACGGATCTGGCTGCTCATGGCTGGCTGACGGATCTGGCTGCTCATGGCTGGCTGACGGATCTGGCTGCTCATGGCTGGCTGGCGGCTCTGGCTGCTCATGGCTGGCTGGCGGCTCTGGCTGCTCATGGCTGGCTGGCGGCTCTGGCAGATCCTGTCTGGTTGGCGGCTCTGGCAGATCCTGTCTGGTTGGCGGCTCTGGCAGATCCTGTCTGGTTGGCGGCTCTGGCAGATCCTGTCTGGTTGGCGGCTCTGGCAGATCCTGTCTGGTTGGCGGCTCTGGCAGATCCTGACTGACGAATGGCTCTAGCGGCTCCTGACTGACTAACGGCTCTGACGGCTCGGGACAGACGGGCGGCTCTAATGGCTCTGGGCAGACGGATGGCTCAGATGGCGCTGGGTAGACGGATGGCTCAGATGGCGCTGCGTAGACGGATGGCTCAGATGGCGCTGGATAGACGGATGGCTCAGATGGCGCTGGGGAGACGGATGGTTCAGATGGGGCTGGGTAGACGGATGGCTCAGATGGCGCTGGGGAGACGGATGGCTCTGGCCGGATGAGGCGCACTGTAGACCTGGTGCGTGGTGCCGGCACTGGTGGTACCGGGCTGGGGACATGCACTTCAAGGCTAGTGCGGGGAGCAGCAAAAGGATGCACAGGACTCTGGAGACGCACAGGAGACTTGGTGCGTGGCGTAGGCACAGGTGGTAATGGGCGGGAGACACGCACCATTGGACGAGTGCGTGGAGGAGGAACAGGGCTCTGGACACACACTGAAAGCCTGGTGCGTGGTGTAGGCACTGGTGGAACTGGACTGGGGCGGGGAGGTGGCGCCGGAAATACCGGACCGTGCAGGCGTACTGACTCCCTTGAGCACAGCCTGCCCAACCTTACCTGGTTGAATGGTCCCCGTCGCCCGCCCAGTGCGGGGAGGTGGAATAACCCGCACCGGGCTATGTAGGCGAACCGGGGACACCATGCGTAAGGCTGGTGCCATGTAAGCCGGCCCGAGGAGACGCACTGGAGACCAGACGCGTTGAGCCGGCTTCATGGCACCTGGCTCAATGCCCAATCTAGCCCTACCAGTTCGGGGAGGTGGAATAACCCGCACCGGGCTATGAACACGTACAGGAGACACCGTGCGCTCTACTGCGTAACACGGTGTCCACCCGTACTCCCGCTCTCCACGGTTAGCCTGGGAAGTGGGCGCAGGTCTCCTACCTGCCCTCGGCCCACTACCTCTAAGCCCCCCCCAATAAATGTTTGGGTTGTACTTGCGGGCTTCCAGCCTTGCCTCCGTGCTGCCTCCTCATATCGCCTCCTCTCGGCTTTCGCTGCCTCCAGCTCTTCACGAGGGAGGCGATATTCTCCCGGTTGTGCCCAAGGTCCCTTACCATCCAATATCTCCTCCCATGTCCATGAATCCTTTGTTCCTTGCTCCTGTTGCCACTGATCACGCTGCTTGATCCTTGTTTGTTGGGTAATTCTGTCACGATCGTCTATAGGAGAGAGTGAGGACCAAGGCGCAGCGCGTAAAAAGAACATCTTCTTTTATTTAGAAGAGAACAAACAGAAAAACGAAACCACTTTACCAACTAACAAAATAACAAAACTGACGAACGTGAAGCTAAGCATGAACTAGTGCATACATGTAACATAGAACATCGACATAGACAATTACCCACAAATACATGATGCCCATGGCTGCCTAAAATATGGCTCCCAATCAGAGACAAATGAAAAACATCTGTCTCTGATTGAGAACCACTCAGGCAACCATAGACATACCTAGACACATCACTCAACCATAGACTTTTCTAAACACCTACACTGAACACTAAACCATCTACTCGACTTAACCCCCTAAACCATACAACACCCTAGACAATACAAAAACACATACTACACCATGTCACACCCTGACCTAACTAAAATAATAATGAAAACAAAGATAACTAAGGCCAGGGTGTGACAACTGGTTGATAACATGTGACAGACCAATACTGGTTGATACCATGTGACAGACCAATACTGTTTCATAACATGTGACAGACCAATACTGTTTCATAACATGTGAAAGACCAACACTGGTTCATAACATGACAGACGAGCACCTCACGAGGCTTCTTCTCTCTAAGCTGAGACCTTGTAACTGAGATATCTTTTGTTTGTTCTCAAAACAAGGTCTGGGCATACTGCCAAATTGCAGCTACTGATAAGTAAGGATTCGTTAAATCAGTCACTTGCATGAACACAGAAATTGGTTATTAGAACACCACATTAATATAATACATAAATGTGTTATAAGAAAAGCACAAACATTACATTTCCCATTACACCATCACCCTCCTTCTTGGTCAAATAGCCCTTACATAGCCTGGAGGTGGGTTTTGGGTCATTGTCCTGTTGAAAAACAAATGATAGCCCCACTAAGCGCAAACCAGATGGGATGCCATGTTTCTGCAGAATGCTGTGGTAGCCATGCTGATTAAATCACTGACAGTGTCACCAGCAAAGCACCACCACACCTCCTCCTCCATGCTTCATGGTGGGAACCACACAATGAGGAGATCATCCGTTCACCTACTCTGCGTCTCACAAAGACATGGCGGTTGGAATCAAAAACCTCACATTTGGACTCATCAGACCAAAGGACAGATCTCCACCGGTCTAATGTCCATTGCTCGTGTTTCTTGGACCAAGCAAGTCACTTTTTCTTATTGGTGTCCTTTAGTAGTGGTTTCTTTGCAGCAATTCGACCACGAAGGCCTGATTCACACAGTCTCCTCTGAACAGTTGATGTTGAGATGTGTCTGTTACTTGAAATCTGTGAAGCATTTATTTGGGCTGCAATCTGAGGTGCAGTTAACTCTAATGAATTTATCCTCTGCAGCAGAAGTAACTTTGGCCCTTCCATTCCTGTGGCGGTCCTCATGAGAGCCAGTTTCATCATAGCGCTTGATGGTTTTTGCGACTGTACTTGAAGAAACTTTGTAAGTTCTTGAAATGTTCTGGATTGACTGACCTTCATGTCTTAAAGTAATGATGTACTGTTGTTTTTCTTTGCTTATTTGAGATGTTCTTGCCATAATATGGACTTGGTCTGTTACCAAATAGGGATATCTTCTGTATACCTCCCCTACCTTGTCACAACACAAGTGATTGGCTCAAACACATTCCACAAATTAACCTTTAACAAGGCACACCGGTTAATTGAAATGCATTCCAGATGACTACTTTATGAAGCTGGTTGAGAGAATGCCAAGAGTGTGCAAAGCTGTAATTGAGGCAAAGTGTGGCTCATTTGAAGAATCTCAAATATAAAATATATTTTGTTCAACACTTTTTTGGTTCCTACATGATTCCATATGTGTTCTTTTATAGTTTTGATGTCTTCACTATTATTCTACAATGATAATGAAATAATGAAAAACCCTTGAATGAGTAGGAGTGTACAAACTTTTGACTGGTACTGTATATATACAGTGTGTGTGGGGGGGGGCTCCTGAGGACTGTCTGATGACTGTGTCACTGATCGAACATAGACGACGTCCCCTGCAATGTTTGTGCATCATAATAAATGTGTTTCTCCTTTTCCAGGAACTAAACACTGGTAAAGATTGAATCCAGGGTGCTGGCACAGTAGTTCAGCTGAAATCTACATCTTGGAGTATATTGACTGTTCAATGTTAAATGTTCTCATCGTTTTTTGAATGCTGAGATGAGAGAGAGTTTTAATCTTGGAGGAACAGAGGAGGCCAGAGAAAAGAGGAGGAGGCCAGAGATGAGAGGAGGCCAGAAATGAGAGGAGGTCAGAAATGAGAGGAGGTCAGAGATGAGAGGAGGCCAGATACAGTGGCTTGCGAAAGTAATCACCCCCTTGGCATTTTTCCTATTTTGTTGCCTTACAACCTGGAATTAAAAGAGTTTGTATCATTTGATTGACACAACATGCCTGCCACTTTGAAGATGCAAAATATTTTTTATTGTGAAATAAACAAGAAATAAGACAAAAACACAGAAGACTTGAGCGTGCATAACTATCGTCCCCCCCCTTGTCTCTATAAGCTTGGCACATCTAGCCACTGGGATTTTTGCCCATTCCTCAAGGCAAACTGTTCCAGCTCCTTCAAGTTGTTGGGTTTGCACCAGACATAGCGTTTTCCTTGATGGCCAAAAAGCTAAATTTTAGTCTCATCTGACCAGAGTACCTTATTCCATATGTTTGGTGAGTCTCCCACATGCATTTTGGCGAACACCAAACGTGTTTGCTTATTTTTTTCTTTAAGCAATGGCTTTTTTCTGGCCACTCTTCCGTAAAGCCCAGCTCTGTGGAGTGTACGGCTTAAAGTGGTCCTATGGACAGATACTCCAATCTCCGCTGTGGAGCTTTGCAGCTCCTTCAGGGTTATCTTTGGTCTCTTTGTTGTCTCTCTGATTAATGCCTTCCTTGCCTGGTCTGTGAGTTTTGGTGGGCGGCCCTCTCTTGGCAGGTTTGTTGTGGTGCCATATCCTTTCCATTTTTAATAATGGATTTAATAGTGCTCCTTGGGATGTTAAACGTTTCTGATATTCTTTTATAACCTATCCCTGATCTGTACTTCTCCACAACTTTGTTCCTGACTGGTTTGTAGAGCTCCTTGGACTTTATGGTGCCCCTTGCTTAGTGGTGTTGCAGACTCTGGGGCCTTTCAGTGTATATTACTGAGATCATGTGACAGATCATGTGACACTGAGATTGCACACAGGTGGACTTTATGTAAATAATGATGTGACTTCTGAAGGTAATTGGTTGCACCAGATCTTATTTAGGGGCTTCATTGCAAAGGGAGAGAATACATATGCATGCATCACTTTTCCATTGTATTTCTTTTTTATTTCTTCATCAAGTATTTTTTTTAAATTTCACTTCACCAATTTTGGACTATTTTGTGTATGTCCATTACATGAAATCCAAAATAAAAATCAATTTAAATTACAGGTTGTAATGCAACAGAGAACCCAGGGCTTGAGACAGAAGACACTCACTCACACACACACGCACACGCACACACACACACACACACACACACACACACACACACACACACACACACACACACACACACCCACACCCACACACACACTTGAAACTTGTGAGAGACACCAGCCAGCCAGAGAATCCACGGCTTTGAGAGTGAAGGCAGCAAGACGCTGTGCCTCCCCCATCTTCCCTCCTTTCCTTCCCCCCTCCTCCTCCTCCTCTCCCACCTCCCCTCCAACTCTTTGAGTCAGTCACGGCTGTCAGGCAGCATCAGAGGGTTTAATGGCAGAAGTCCATTGTGACTAGCAGTCTCCTGGGCTGATCCAGCAAATCACAGAATGAGTGTTCCAAACAAGAAAACCCTGATCCCCCAATCCTGAAAAATGCAGAGATGGAGGGAGGGAAGGAGAGATGGAGGGAGAGAAGGAGAGATCGAGGGAGGGAAACAGGATGGAGGGAGGGAAGGAGAGATGGAGGGGGAGGATAGATGGAGGGAAAGAAGGAGAGTTGGAGGGAGGGAAGGAGAGATGGAGGGAGAGAAGGAGAGATGGAGGGAGAGAAGGAGAGGTGGAAGTGTGAGGATAGATGGAGGGAGAGAAGGAGAGATGGAGGGAGAGAAGGAGAGATGGAGGGAGGGAAGGAGAGATGGAGGGAGGGAAGGAGAGATGGAGGGAGAGAAGGAGAGATGGAGGGAGGGAAGGAGAGATGGAGGGAGGGAAGGAGAGATGCAGGGAGAGAATGAGAGATGGAGGGAGAGAAGGAGAGATGGAGGGAGGGAAGGAGAGATGGAGGGGGGAGGATAGATGGAGGGAGAGATGGAGAGATGGAGGGGGAAGGAGAGATGGAGGGCATAAGGAGAGTTGGATGGGGAGGAGAGATGGAGGGAGAGAAGGAGAGATGGAGGGGGAAGGAGAGTTGGAGGGTGAGGAGAGATGGAGGGGGGAAGGAGAGATTGAGGGGAGAAGGAGAGTTGGAGGGAGAGGAGAGATGGAGGGGAGAAGGAGAGTTGGAGGGTGAGGAGAGATGGAGGAGGGAAGGAGAGATGGAGGGGGATGAGAGATGGAGGGAGGGAAGGAGAGATGGAGGCAGGGAGGGGGAAGGAGAGATAGAGGGAGAGAAAGAGAACTAGAGGGAGGGAAGGAGAGAGGAACGGAGGGATGGAGGGATGAAGACCAGGCTAGTCTCCGCAGGAAGGCATGGGAATCAGATAAACATCTCTGATTCTGGAAGAGGAAGTATTTCCACTTGGTGGGCGTGTCTAGTGGGGGTGTCTAGTGGGGGTGTCTAGTGGGGGCGTCTAGTGGGTGTGTCTAGTGGGGGTGTCTAGTGGGGGTGTCTAGTGGGGGTGCCTAGTGGGTGTGTCTAGTGGGGGTGTCTAGTGGGGGTGACTAGTGGGTGTGTCTAGTGGGGGTGTCTAGTGGGGGTGCCTAGTGGGGGCGTCTAGTGGGTGTGTCTAGTGGGGGTGTCTAGTGGGGGTGTCTAGTGGGGGTGACTAGTGGGTGTGTCTAGTGGGGGTGTCTAGTGGGGGTGCCTAGTGGGTGTGTCTAGTGGGGGTGTCTAGTGGGGGTGCCTAGTGGGTGTGTCTAGTGGGGGTGTCTAGTGGGGGTGTCTAGTGGGTGTGTCTAGTGGGGGTGTCTAGTGGGGGTGTCTAGTGGGGGTGCCTAGTGGGGGTGTCTAGTGGGGGTGCCTAGTGGGTGTGTCTAGTGGGGGTGTCTAGTGGGGGTGTCTAGTGGGGGTGTGTGCCATTGGCATTGAGTGTTAGCCCTCCTCCTACAACAACAACAAAACTACTTGTGGAATTACAAGAGCAACACTGCACTCATTTTAAATGACTGTTATTTGCACACCATTACTCTGTCCCAAACTACTTACACATCCGTGTAGTACTGTAACGCTGCAGTAACTATATGTAGTACTGTAAAGCTGCAGTAACTATGTAATACTAATCCCTGAAAAGCTGCAGTAACTATATGTAGTACTAATCACTGTAAAGCTGCAGTATCTCTGTAGTACTAATCACTGTAAAGCTGCAGTAACTCTGTAGTACTAATCCCTGTAAAGCTGCAGTAACTCTGTAGTACTAATCCCTGAAAAGCTGCAGTAACTATATGTAGTACTAATCACTGTAAAGCTGCAGTATCTCTGTAGTACTAATCACTGTAAAGCTGCAGTAACTCTGTAGTACTAATCCCTGTAAAGCTGCAGTAACTCTGTAGTACTAATCCCTGTAAAGCTGCAGTAACTCTGTAGTACTAATCCCTGTAAAGCTGCAGTAACTCTGTAGTACTAATCCCTGTAAAGCTGCAGTAACTCTGTAGTACTAATCCCTGTAAAGCTGCAGTAACTCTGTAGTACGAATCACTGTAAAGCTGCAGTAACTCTATGTAGTACTAATTACTGTAAAGTTGTACTAACTCTATGTGTAGTACTAATCACTGTAAAGCTGCAGTAACTCTGTATTACTAATCACTGTAAAGCTGTATTAACTATGTAGTACTAATCACTGTAAAGCTGTATTAACTCTATGTAGTACTAATCACTGTAAAGCTGCAGTAACCCTGTAGTACTAATCACTGTAAAGCTGTATTAACTCTGTAGTACGAATCACTGTAAAGCTGTATTAACTCTATGTAGTACTAATCACTGTAAAGCTGAAGTAACTCTATGTAGTACTAATCACTGTAAAGCTGAAGTAACTCTATGTAGTACTAATCACTGTAAAGCTGCCTTAACTCTATGTAGTACTAATCCCTGTAAAGCTGTATTAACTCTATGTAGTACTAATCACTGTAAAGCTGCAGTAACTCTGTAGTACTAATCACTGTAAAGTTGTACTAACTCTGTGTGTAGTACTAATCACTGTAAAGCTGCAGTAACTCTGTAGTACTAATCACTGTAAAGCTGTAGTAACTCTGTAGTACTAATCACTGTAAAGCTGCAGTAACTCTGTATTACTAATCACTGTAAAGCTGTAGTAACTCTGTAGTACTAATCACTGTAAAGCTGCAGTAACTCTGTATTACTAATCACTGTAAAGCTGTAGTAACTCTGTAGTACTAATCACTGTAACGCTGTATTAACTCTATGTAATACTAATCACTGTAAAGCTGTATTAACTCTATGTAGCACTAATCACTGTAAAGCTGCAGTAACTATATGTAGTACTAATCACTGTAAAGCTGCAGTAACTCTGTAGTACTAATCACTGTAAAGCTGTAGTAACTCTGTAGTACTAATCACTGTAAAGCTGCAGTAACTCTGTATTACTAATCACTGTTAAACTGTAGTAACTCTGTAGTACTAATCACTGTAAAGCTGCAGTAACTCTGTAGTACTAATCACTGTAAAGCTGCAGTAACTCTGTAGTACTAATCCCTGTAAAGCTGTAGTAACTCTGTAGTACTAATCTCTGTAAAGCTGTATTAACTCTATGTAATACTAATCACTGTAAAGCTGCAGTAACCACGTAGTACGAATCACTGTAAAGCTGCAGTAACTCTATGTAGTACTAATCACTGTAAAACTGTATTAACTCTATGTTGTACTAATCACTGTAAAGCTGCAGTAACTCTATGTAGTACTAATCCCTGTAAAGCTGTAGTAACTCTGTAGGACTAATCACTGTAAAGCTGCAGTAACTCTATGTCAATCAAGTTTATTTTATATAGCCCTTTGTACATCAGCTAATATCTCGAAGTGCTGTACAGAAACCTAGCCTAAAACCCCAAAACAGCAAGCAATGCAGGTGTAGAAGCTCAGTGGCTAGGAAAAACTCCCTAGAAAGGCCAAAACCTAGGAAGAAACCTAGAGAGGAGCCAGGCTATGAGGGGTGGCCAGTCCTCTTCTGGCTGTGCCGGGTGGAGATTATAACAGAACATGGCCAAGATGTTCAAAATGTTCATAAATGACAAGCATGGTCAATAATAAATCAGGAATAAATGTCAGTTGGCTTTTCATAGCCGATCATTAAGAGTTGAAAACAGCAGGTCTGGGACAGGTAGGGGTTGCATAACTGCAGGCAGAACAGTTGAAACTGGAACAGCAGCAAGACCAGGTGGACTGGGGACAGCAAGGAGTCATCATGCCCGGTAGTCCTGACGTATGGTCCTAGGGCTCAGGTCCTCCGAGAGAGAGAAAGAAAGAGAGAAGGAGAGAATTAGAGAGAGCATACTTAAATTCACACAGGACACTGGATAAGACAGGAGAAGTACTCCAGATATAACCAACTGGCCCTAGCCCCCCGACACATAACCTACTGCAGCATAAATACTGGAGGCTGAGACAGGAGCGGTCAGGAGACACTGTGGCCCCATCCGATGATACCCCCGGACAGGGCCAAACAGGAAGGATATAACCCCACCCACTTTGCCAAAGCACAGCCCCCGCACCACTAGAGGGATATCTTCAGCCACCAACTTACAATCCTGAGACAAGGCCGAGTATAGCCCACAAAGATCTCCACCACAGCACAAACCAAGGGGGGGCGCCAACCCAGACAGGAAGATCACGTCAGTAACTCAACCCACTCAAGTGACGCACCCCTCCTAGGGACGGCATGAAAGAGCACCAGTAAGCCAGTGACTCAGCCCCTGTAATATATTTAGAGGTAGAGAATCCCAGTGGAGGGGAACCGGCCAGGCAGAGACAGCAAGGGCGGTTCGTTGCTCCAGAGCCTTTCCATTCACCTTCACACTCCTGGGCCAGACTACACTCAATCATATGACCTACTGAAGAGATAAGTCTTCAGTAAAGACTTAAAGGTTGAGACCGAGTCTGAGTCTCTCACGTGGGTAGGCAGACCATTCCATAAAAATGGAGATCTATAGGAGAAAGCCCTGCCTCCAGCTGTTTGCTTAGAAATTCTAGGGACAATTAGGAGGCCTGCGTCTTGTGACCGTAGCGTACGTGTAGGTATGTACGGCAGGACCAACTCGGAAAGATAGGTAGGAGCAAGCCCATGTAACGCTTTATAGGTTAACAGTAAAACCTTGAAATCAGCCCTTGCCTTAACAGGAAGCCAGTGTAGGGAAGCTAGCACTGGAGTAATATGATCAAATTTCTTGGTTCTAGTCAGGATTCTAGCAGCCGTATTTAGCACTAACTGAAGTTTTTTTAGTGCTTTATCCGGGTAGCCGGAAAGTAGAGCATTGCAGTAGTCTAGCTTAGAAGTAACAAATACATGGATTAATTTTTCTGCATCATTTTTGGACAGAACATTTCTGATTTTTGCAATGTTACGTAGATGGAAAAAAGCTGTCCTTGAAACAGTCTTGATATGTTTGTCAAAAGAGAGATCGGGGTCAAGAGTAACGCCGAGGTCCTTCACAGTTTTATTTGAGACGACTTTACAACCATCAAGATTAATTGTCAGATTTAACAGAAGATCTCTTTGTTTCTTGGGACCTAGAACAAGCATCTCTGTTTTGTCCGAGTTTAAAAGTAGAACGTTTTCAGCCATCCACTTCCTTATGTCTGAAACACAGGCTTCTAGCGAGGGCAATTTTGGGGCTTCACCATGTTTCATTGAAATGTACAGCTGTGTGTCATCCGCATAGCAGTGAAAGTTAACATTATGTTTTCGAATAACATCCCCAAGAGGTAAAATATATAGTGAAAACAATAGTGGTCCTAAAACGGAACTTTGAGGAACACCGAAATGTACAGTTGATTTGTCAGAGGACAAACCATTCACAGAGACAAACTGATATCTTTCCGACAGATAAGATCTAAACCAGGCCAGAACTTGTCCATGTAGACCAATTTGGGTTTCCAGTCTCCAAAAGAATGTGGTGATCGATGGTGTGGTGATGTGGTGATCGGTGTGGTAAATGTGGTGATCGATTAGTATGTAATACTAATCCCTGTAAAGCTGCAGTAACTCTGTAGTACTAATCACTGTAAAGCTGCAGTAACTCTGTAGTACTAATCCCTGTAAAGCTGCAGTAACTCTGTAGGACTAATCACTGTAAAGCTGTAGTAACTCTATGTAGTACTAATCACTGTAAAGCTACAGTATCTCTATGTAATACTAATCACTGTAAAGCTGCAGTAACTCTGTAGTACTAATCACTGTAAAGCTGCAGTAACACTGTGTAGTACTAATCACTGTAAAGCTGTATTAACTCTATGTAGTACTAATCCCTGTAAATCTGCAGTAACTCTGCAGTACTAATCACTGTAAAGCTGCAGTAACTCTGTAGTACTAATCACTGTAAAGCTGCAGTAACTCTGTAGGACTAATCACTGTAAAGCTGCAGTAACTCTGTAGTACTCATCACTGTAAAGCTGCAGTAACTCTGTAGTACTAATCACTGTAAAGCTGCAGTAACTCTGCAGTACTAATCACTGTAAAGCTGCAGTAACTCTGTAGTACTCATCACTGTAAAGCTGCAGTAACTCTGCAGTACTAATCACTGTAAAGCTGCAGTAACTCTGTAGTACTCATCACTGTAAAGCTGCAGTAACTTGCCAATGCACCATGAGTGGTGGTTGAATGACTGTACCCTAACTCTGCTAGCCTCAGTCCTCCCCGCCAGTCCTAAACCCTCTCATACTGACATCTGAAGGCAGATCACAGAAGCCCAGTTGAATTCCCTTTTATTGCTTTGCTTTCTCTAAGCCTAAGTCTCCACCTGCTAGGGTGAGTGGCCTGTCAGAAAGACTCTGACCCAAAACCTCCTGGGAGTCTTAGAGCTGTAGATCCTGTAGATGTATACGGGCCGCTGGGGGGTGGGGGGGGGGTGTGTGTGTGTGTGTGTGTGTGTGTGTGTGTGTGTGTCTGTGTGTGTCTGTGTCTGTGTCTGTGTCTGTGTCTGTGTGTGTGTGTGTGTGTGTGTGTGTGTGTGAGTGTCTGTGAGTGTCTGTGAGTGTCTGTGAGTGTCTGTGAGTGTGTGTGTGTGTGTGTGTGTGTGTGTGTGTGTGTGTGTGTGTGTGTGTGTGTGTGTGTGTGTGTGTGTGTGTGTGTGTGTGTGTGTGTGTGTGTGTGTGTGAGTGAGTGTTTGTGTGTGTGTGTGTGTGTGAGAGAGATCAGGCCCGGGCGAGGCAGGGCTGCAGGGTCAGCTTGAAGGCATTAAGGCCTGATGCAGTATGGATGTCTGCTAGTCACTCTTCTAGTGAGGCCTCCACAACCTCTGACCTCCAACCGACACGCATCTACAGTACGTACATGATACAGTACATACATCACAAACACACACATACAACACACACACACACACACACACACACACACACACACACACACACACACACACACACACACACACACACACACACACACACACACACACACACACACACACACACACTGTCACGTTCCTGACCTGTTTTTCCTTTTTCTTGTGTTTATTTAGTTGGTCAGGGCGTGAGTTGGGGTGGGTTGTCGAGGTGTTATTTTCTTGTTGGGTTGTTTGTGTTCGGCCGGGTATGATTCTCAATCAGAGACAGCTGTCAATCGTTGTCCCTGATTGAGAATCATACTTAGGCAGCCTGTGTTTCATGTGGTGGCTGTGGGTGGTTGTATCGCGTGTCTGCATTCGTGCCACACGGGACTGTTTGTCGATTGTTTCATGGTGTTCTTTTGTTTCGTGTTCAGTTTCGATTCAATAAATAATCATGGACACTAATCACTCCGCATATTGGTCTGATCCTTCTCGCCTCTCCTCCTCGTCTGAGGAGAAGGATTACGACGATCGTTACACACACACACACACACTGGCAAACGGACAGCATTTAAACACATTCAGTACACAGATTTCAACATGGCTGGAACAAGACGATAGCTTTGTCTCGTCAGGATTGCATGGACTTCTGAGAATTTCAGAGGGATTTAACAGCTGCTGCATTCTCCAAATATGTCACTTTCCCCCTCACATATTGTCTCACTGCTGGGCTGAGTGGATGCCTTACTGCCTCAGATATAAACCATAGAGCAAGGCCCACTGCTGGGCTGAGTACCAGTCTCTTTAGCTAACATTCCACTCCTTGCCACTCCTTGTCATTGTCCAGTGTTTGGGTTTGTGTTTGTGTTTGTGTTTGTGTTTGTGTTTGTGTCTGTGTCTGTGTCTGTGTCTGTGTGTGTGTGTGTGTGTGTGTGTGTGTGTGTGTGTGTGTGTGTGTGCGTGCGTGCGTGCGTGCGTGCGTGCGTGCGTGCGTACGTGCGTGCGTGCGTGCGTGCGTGCGTGTCTGTGTCTGTGTCTGTGTGTCTGTGTGTGTGTCTGTGTGTGTGCCGGAATGTACTGTATGCTAGTTACCGGTGGTTAGAATTCCATCTGAGCAACGTCATAACTTTGACATGTTGTCATGACTGAGCAGTACAAGGTGTCAGGAGGGATATAATACCATACCTTTCATTAGAGATGCCTGGCACTTACACACATACCCTTTTTACATGATCCTGGCCAACTGAGTTTATAGAGCATCTCAGATCAGGAATGCTGATCTAGGATCAGGTCCCCCAGTCCAGTCAACACAATGGAAAAGGCACAACTGATCTAAAAGGCAAAACATTAAGATAATAATATTAATAATAACAATCAGGTAAAAGGCTAATAAAAGTGACCACTCCAACTCAGAGACGCTTGGTACAGTGAATATGGCCCCTGGCCCGTAATGTGCTGGCCCAGATGATATCTTTCACATTGGCTTTTTCTGCACAGAACCAGCAACTAGAGTGGATGCATTAGCAGGTCGGCTCGGCTTGGCTCAGGTCAGCACTGTATCGGCTCGGCTCAGGTCAGCATCGGCTCGGCTCGGCTCGGCTCGGCTCGGCTCAGCTCAGCTCAGGTCAGCACTGTATCGGCTCGGCTCAGGTCAGCATCGGCTCGGCTCGGCTCGGCTCGGCTCGGCTCAGCTCAGGTCAGCACTGTATCGGCTCGGCTCAGGTCAGCATCGGCTCGGCTCGGCTCAGGTCAGCATCGGCTCGGCTCGGCTCGGCTCAGCTCAGCACTGTATCGGCTCGGCTCAGGTCAGCATCGGCTCGGCTCGGCTCAGCTCAGGTCAGCATCGGCTCGGCTCAAGTCAGCACTGTATCGGCTCGGCTCGGCTCGGCTCAGCTCAGCATCGGCTCGGCTCAGGTCAGCACTGTATCGGCTCGGCTCGGCTCAGGTCAGCACTGTATCGGCTCGGCTCGGCTCAGGTCAGCATCGGCTCGGCTCGGCTCGGCTCAGGTCAGCACTGTATCGGCTCGGCTCGGCTCAGCTCAGGTCAGCACAGCATCGGCTCGGCTCGGCTCAGCTCAGTAGTGTGAAAGGGTATTACACTGAACAAAAATGTAAACACAACCTGCAACAATTTCAAAGACTTTACTGAGTTACAGTTCATATGAGGAAATCCGTCAATTCAAAGAAATTCATTGGGCCCTAATCTATGGATTTCACATGACTGGGAATACAGACATGCATCTGTTGGTCACAGATACCTTAAAAAAAAAAGTAGGGGCGTGGATCAGAAAACCAGTCAGTATCTGGTGTGACCACCATTTGCCTCATACAGTGCCACCACACATGGCGGCGGCATATGGTAGAGAAATGAACATTCAATTATCTGGTAAAAGCTCTGGTGGACATTCCTGCAGGCAGCATGCCAAATGCACACTCCCTCAAAACGTAAGACATTTGTGCACATTTTAGAGTGACCTTTTATTATCCCAAGCACAAGGTGCACCTGTGTAATTGATCATGCTATTTAATCACCTTCTTGATATGCCACACCTGTCAGGCGGATGGGTTATCTTGGCAAAGGAAAAATGCTCACTAACAGGGATGTTAACAAATTTGTGCAAAAAATGTAAGAGAAATACACATTTTTTGCGTATGGAAAATGTCTGGCATATTTTATTTCAGCTCATGAAACATGGGACCAACACTTCACATGTTGTGCTTATATTTTTGTTCAGTGTAGAGAGACAGACTGACCGTGTTCTTGTTTATCTAGAGGAATGTGATAAATGGTGGTAGCTGCATTCTGGCCAGCTGTTTCTTACAGACGGACTGACAGGCTGTGAGGTCATGGAGGAGAGCTGAGGTTGTTGACAGGTGGCTTCCCTGTCTGCCTGTCTGCCTGCCTGTCTGCCTGTCTGTCTGTCTGTCTGTCTGCCTGCCTGCCTGCCTGCCTGCCTCCCTGTCTGCCTCCCTGTCTGTCTGTTTGTCTGCCCTCCTCCCTCCCTCCCTGTCTGTCTGCATGCCTGCCTGCCTGCCTGTCTGCCTGTTTGTCTGCCCTCCTCCCTCCCTCCCTGTCTGTCTGCCTGCCTGTCTGCCTGCCTGCCTGTCTGTCTGCCCTCCTCCCTCCCTCCCTGTCTGTCTGCCTGCCTGTCTGCCTGCCTGCCTGTCTGTCTGCCCTCCTCCCTCCCTCCCTGCCTGTCTGTCTGTTTGTCTGCCCTCCTCCCTCCCTCCCTCCTGCATCCCTCCATCCCTCCCTGTGATATCAGTCTTGCTCTATCTTATGATTGCATTCCAGAACACACACACATGCACGTACACACG
Source organism: Salvelinus fontinalis (assembly GCF_029448725.1). Taxonomy (NCBI): domain Eukaryota; kingdom Metazoa; phylum Chordata; class Actinopteri; order Salmoniformes; family Salmonidae; genus Salvelinus; species Salvelinus fontinalis. The sequence continues at coordinate 93,147,974 of NC_074666.1, forward strand.
AAAGCACACACAAACTATCTTCTATCTTCTGAGTGCCACATACCACAGAGTTATTGACATGCTTGAGGATTCCAGTCTATCTGTCAGAGATAAGACTTAATGAAACTATGGACTTACTCTGGAGATAAAGCAGACTGTTATGTGTTACAGGAGTTAGCCTACAGCAATACACCTGTTGTTGTTCATCAACCTGGGGGGTGAGAGTAGAATAGAATAGAGTAGAGTACAATATAGTACAGTAGAGTAGAGCAGAATAGAGTAGGGTACAGTAGAGTAGGGTACAGTAGAGTAGAGTAGAATAGAGCAGAGTACAATATATTATAGTAGAGTAGAGCAGAATAGAGTAGGGTACAGTAGAGTACAGTAGAATAGAGTAGAGTAGAGTAGGGTACAGTAGAGTAGAGTAGAATAGAGTAGAGTAGAGTACAATATAATACAGTAGAGTAGAGCAGAATAGAGTAGGGTACAGTAGAGTACAGTAGAATAGAGTAGAGTAGAGTAGGGTACAGTAGAGTACAGTAGAATAGAGTAGAGTAGAGTAGGGTACAGTAGAGTAAAGTAGAATAGAGTAGAGTAGAGTAGGGTACAGTAGAGTAGAGTAGCATAGAGTAGAGTAGAGTAGAATAGAGTAGAGTACAGTACAGTAGAGTAGAGTAGAATAAATTAGAGTACAGTACAGTACAGTAGAGTAGAGTAGAATAAATTAGAGCACAGTACAGTATAGTAGACTATAATAGAGTAGAGTACAGTAGAGTACAGTAGAGTATGGTAGAGTATAGTAGAGTAGAGTACATTAGAGTAGAGTAGAGTCCAGTTCAGTAGAGTAGAGTAGAGTATGGTAGAGTATAGTAGAGTAGAGTACATTAGAGTAGAGTATAATAGAGTAGAGTAGAGTCCAGTACAGTAGAGTAGAGTGCGGTAGAGTACAGTAGAGTATGGTACAGTAGATTAGATTAGAGTGGAATATAGTAGAGTGGGGTACAGTAGAGTAGAGTAGAGTAGAGTAGAATACATTAGAGTACAGTACAGTAGAGTAGAGTAGAGTAGAATAGAGTAGAGTGCAGTACAGTACAATACAGTAGAGTAGAATAGAGTAGAGTAGGGTACAGTAGAGTACAGTATAGTACAGTAGAGTACAGTAGAGTACAGTAGAGTAGATCAGAGTAGAGTACCGTAGATTAGAGCAGAACAGAGTAGAGTAGGGTACAGTAGAGTACAGTAGATTAGAGTACATTAGAGCAGAATAGAGTAGAGTACAGTAGTGTAGAGTACAGTATAGTACAGTAGAATAGAGTACAGTAGAGTACAGTAGAATAGAGTACAGTAGAGTACAGTAGAGTACAGTAGAGTAGAGTACAATAGAGTAGAATAAAGCAGAGTACAGTAGAGTGCAGTAGAGTAGAGTACAGTAGTGTAGAGTAGAGTACAGTAGAGTGCAGTAGAGTAGAGTACAGTAGTGTAGAGTAGAGTAGAGTAGAGTACAGTAGAGTAGAGTAGAGTACAATAGAGTACAGTAGAATAGAGTACAGTAGAGTACAGTAGAATAGAGTACAGTAGAATAGAGTACAGTAGAGTACAGTAGAATAGAGTACAGTAGATTACAGTAGAATAGAGTACAGTAGAATATAGTACAGTAGAGTAGAGTACAGTAGAGTACAGTAGAGTACAGTAGAGTACAGTAGAATAGAGTACAGTAGAGTACAGTAGAGTAGAGTACAATAGAGTAGAATAAAGTAGAGTAGAATACAATAGAGTAGAATAGAGTAGAGTACAGTAGAGTGCAGTAGAGTAGAGTAGAGTAGAGTAGAGTAGAGTAGAGTACAGTAGAGTACAGTAGAGTAGAGTAGAGTAGAGTAGAGTAGAGTACAGTAGAGTACAGTAGAGTAGAGTAGAGTAGAGTAGAGTACAGTAGTGTAGAGTACAGTAGTGTAGAGTAGAGTAGAGTACAGTAGAGTAGAGTAGAGTAGAGTAGAGTAGAGTAGAGTAGAGTAGAGTAGAGTAGAGTACAGTAGAGTACAGTAGAGTAGAGTAGAGTACAGTAGAGTACAGTAGTGTAGAGTACAGTAGTGTAGAGTAGAGTAGAGTACAGTAGTGTAGAGTAGAGTACAGTAGTGTAGAGTACAGTAGAGTACAGTAGAGTAGAGTACAGTAGAGTAGAGTACAGTAGAGTAGAGTAGAGTACAGTAGAGTACAGTAGAGTAGAGTAGAGTAGAGTAGAGTAGAGTAGAGTACAGTAGAGTAGAGTACAGTAGAGTAGAGTAGAGTACAGTAGAGTAGAGTAGAGTAGAGTAGAGTAGAGTACAGTACAGTAAAACAGGATATTGTGTATATACAGTGTATAGTGTATCTGTTCTTTGTGGTCCTGGGGGGTTTAGAAGAGAGAAGATGTAGAAAGTACAGGAAGATTCAACTCATAGAATGACATGCAAAAAAAATCTCATCTCACTACCAGTCCTGATCTGGGTAAGGGGTATGGATACTTGTTGAAGGCACTGTATATCTGCTGAGAGCCCTATTGATTAATAGGGCTCGGATCCCGCTAGCGGGATCAAAATCGACAACACCCGGTGAAGCTGGAGGGCGCCAAATTCAAATGACAAAATTGTAATATTAAACAGTCATGAACATACAAGTGTCTTACATCATTTAAAAGCTTAACTTGTAGCCCTTCCCTAGCAGTTGAAAATCCAATAACTCCATAATGGAATCATAACTCAGTCCATTACCGGTAGCAAAACTGTTTTCCCCTTATAAACACAAAAATTGCACGTGTGCGCACACGCAGAATCAGCCAAAACAAACAGTTTGTAACCCTATTTAGTTGGTTTGTTACGCATGTATTATTTTAGGCCAATTCTGGCCTTTGAGGCTACCATCCTCTCACCGATGGACAGGTTCTGGGCGGGCTGAAAATAGGTCTTGCAGGCCTCAGCCACACTGTGGTAGAGAGGTTTTATTTTGCAGAGCCTATCAAACCTTGCCGTGCCTCGCTTCTTCTCGTTGTCCTCATCAACTTCCGGGTCACTGATATGAAGCGCCCGTGAGATAGTCAGAAACCTTTTGCATGACATGACCATGGAGGGGAAAGGCAGTTGATAGAGGGGATCAGTTTTCCAGTAGTCTTTCAGGGTTTTCAGCTTCACAAGACCCATGTAAATGACCATTGACAGGAAACAAAAAAGATCTGACATGGAAATGGGCTTCCATGTGTCTTTCTTGCCTGCCTGCTTCTTAGCACCATACTTATTAGTGTTCAACACCAGGGAATCAACAAATGACAGCTGAAAAACTTGAATGGGGCTGTACTTCGAGGTCATGTCCAGCTGAGGTCCGTGTGGGCTTTTTGGTCTGAATGTTGGAGGAAGTGGCTCGACATCCTCCTCCAGCACAGAGAGCCAACGACCCTCCTCCTCTCTGTCTGCAGGTTTATCTCTTCCCCACCTCCGCTTCTTGGTCGCTGACGTCACACCTCTAGATGGCGGGGTGGGGGGAGGTGTGGAGCCGGCGACAGCAGGGGTCCGGCTGGATGAACCAGCTTCAGTGGGGGATGGGCACCTTGGCAGTGGGGGATGGGCACCTTGGCAGTGGGGGATGGGCACCTTGGCAGTGGGTGATGGGCACCATAGCAGTGGGTGATGGGCACCTTGGCAGTGGGTGATGGGCACCTTGGCAGTGGGTGATGGGCACCTTGGCAGTGGGGGATGGGCACCTTAGCAGTGGGGGATGGGCACCTTGGCAGTGGGGGATGGGCATCTTGGCAGTGGGGGATGGGCACCTTGGCAGTGGGGGATGGGCACCTTGGCAGTGGGGGATGGGCACCTTAGCAGTGGGTGATGGGCACCATGGCAGTGGGGGATGGGCACCTTGGCAGTGGGGGATGGGCACCTTAGCAGTGGGGGATGGGCACCTTGGCAGTGGGGGATGGGCATCTTGGCAGTGGGGGATGGGCACCTTGGCAGTGGGGGATGGGCACCTTAGCAGTGGGTGATGGGCACCTTGGCAGTGGGGGATGGGCACCTTGGCAGTGGGGGATGGGCACCTTGGCAGTGGGGGATGGGCACCTTGGCAGTGGGGGATGGGCACCATGTCAGTGGGGGATGGGCACCTTGGCAGTGGGGGATGGGCACCTTGGCAGTGGGGGATGGGCACCTTGGCAGTGGGGGATGGGAACCTTGGCAGTGGGTGATGGGCACCTTGGGAGTGGGGGATGGGCACCTTGGCAGTGGGGGATGGGCACCTTGGCAGTGGGGGATGGGCACCTTGGCAGTGGGGGATGGGCACCTTGGCAGTGGGTGATGGGCACCTTGGGAGTGGGGGATGGGCACCTTGGGAGTGGGGGATGGGCACCTTGGCAGTGGGGGATGGGCACCTTGGCAGTGGGGGCGCCCAGTCAGAGTCGCTGTGAAATAAAGACAGACACAGATTATATATAGAGGTGGGAACCCAATCACTATGGTGAGCTGTTGTTCCATTCTACCCATTCCATGTTTAGATCAAATAATGTAAAACATATCTAATACATACATACAGACATACCTACCTACCTACCTACCTACCTACCTACCTACCTACCTACCTACCTACCTACCTTCCTACCTACCTACCTACCTACCTACCTACCTACCTACCTACCTACCTACCTACCTACCTTCCTACCTACCTACCTACCTACCTACCTACCTACCCACCCACCCACCCACCCACCCACACACACACACACACACACACACACACACACACACACACAGACACAGACACAGACACACACACACACACACACACACACACAGACACGCCTGTTTTCTCATTTCACCACATACAGTGAACGGTCCGGGAGAAACCAGAAAAGCTACTTCTTCTCATAACTTTGAGGTGTTTGAGGATAGGCGATGACAGAACACACACACACACACACACACACACACACACACAAACACACACACACACACACACACACACACACACACACACACACACACACACACACACACAAACACACACACACACACACACACACACACACACACACACACACACACACACACACACACACACACACACACACACACACACACACACTCACACACATAGTCACATCCTGCCAGCAGTGCAATCCCGTTTACTGGTGCTTTCTCAGCTTGGGGCTGACTGTGGGCACAGTGACTCCCTCACAGAGTCACAGCAGGAGACAGACACATCGTTAAGGACAACAACAGCTACTCTGAAATAACAACCTCCCCCTCTCTCTCTCTGTCCCTCTCTCTGTCCCCCTCTCTCTCTCTGTCCTCCTCTCTCTCTCTGTCCCTCTCTCTCTCTCTGTCCTCCTCTCTCTCTCTGTCCCTCTCTCTCTGGCCCCCCCTCTCTCTCTGTCCCCCTCTCTCTCTCTGTCCCCCTCTCTCTCTCTGTCCCCATCTCTCTCTCTCTGTCCCTCTCTCTCTGGCCCCCCCTCTCTCTCTGTCCCCCTCTCTCTCTCTGTCCCCCTCTTCTCTGTCCCCCTCTTCTCTGTCCCCCTCTTCTCTGTCCCCCTCTCTCTCTGTCCCCCTGTCCCTCTCTCTCTCTGTCCTCCTCTCTCTCTCTGTCCTCCTCTCTCTCTCTGGCCCCCCCTCTCTCTCTGTCCCCCTCTCTCTCTCTGTCCCCCTCTCTCTCTCTGTCCCCCTCTCTCTCTCTGTCCCTCTCTCTCTGCCCCCCCCTCTCTCTCTGTCCCCCTCTCTCTCTCTGTCCCCCTCTTCTCTGTCCCCCTCTCTCTCTGTCCCCCTGTCCCTCTCTCTCTCTGTCCTCCTCTCTCTCTCTGTCCCCCTCTCTCTCTCTGTCCCCCTCTCCCGCTTTCTTTTTTTAGTCCCCCCCCTCTCTCTCTCTCTCCCCCCTCTCTATCTGTCCCCCTCTCTGTCCCCCTGTCTCTCTCTCTCTCTCTCTCTCTCTCTCTCTCTCTTTCCACACTCTCGCTCTGTCTTTCCTCTCTTTTCTCTTTCCCTCTCTCTCACACCTCCCCCAAACTGATCTGTTCCCCCTCTCCCCCTCCCTCTCACTACTCACAGTTAGTCAGAACTACATTGTCTTCCCCCCTGTCCTGTCCAGGCTACATCATATTTACCAAAACATGTATCCCTCATCACTTCTCAATAGGAAGTCTGTGCTGCTCTGACACGTTTCAGTCTACAACCACCAACAGGTAGTCATTAACTAGTTCTCTTTCTGTGCGTACTTATTCTTCTTGGTTTTTGTTTTTCCCTCTCTCTTGCCCAATTCTCCTACTTCCCCTCTCTCCTGCACCTTCCCCCTCTCTCCCCTCCTTCCTTCCTTCTCTCTCCTCTCCTTCCCCTGTCTCCCCCTCCTTCCCTCCCCCTCCTTCTCCCTCTCTCCCTCTCCTTCTCCCTCTCCTTCCCTCTCTCCTCCTCTCTCCCCCTCCTTCTCTCTCTCCCCTTCTTCCCACTTCTTCCCTCTCTCTCCTCCTCTCTCCCCCTCATTCCCTCTCACTCTCTCTCCTTCTCTCTCTCTCCCCTCCTTCCCCCTCACCCCCTCTCCTTCTCCCTGTTAGATATATGTGACAGGTGAGGGTTAGGAGAAAACCTGCCTTTCAGCTGCAGTATGTCAGTCAGTCAAAGGGGAAAAAAACAAACACAGGGAACTGACTGGAGAAAACACAACTGGAATAACAAGACAAGAGGAGGACGGGCCCACTTTAAAACAACTAACTACTGTCCCACTTTAAACCAACTAACTACTGTCCACCAACTAACTACTGTCCCACTTTAAACCAACTAACTACTGTCCCACTTTAAAACAACTAACTACTGCCCCACTTTAAACCAACTAACTACTGTCCCACTTTAAACCAACTAACTACTGTCCCACTTTAAACCAACTAACTACTGTCCCACTTTAAAACAACTAACTACTGTCCCACTTTAAACCAACTAACTACGGTCCCACTTTAAACCAACTAACTAATGTCCCACTTTAAACCAAATAACTACTGTCCCACTTTAAACCAACTAACTACTGTCCCACTTTAAAACAACTAACTACTGTCCCACTTTAAAACAACTAACTACTGCCCACCAACTAACTACTGCCCCACTTTAAACCAACTAACTACTGTCCCACTTTAAAACAACTAACTACTGTCCCACTTTAAAACAACTAACTACTGTCCACCAACTAACTACTGCCCCACTTTAAACCAACTAACTACTGTCCCACTTTAAAACAACTAACTACTGCCCCACTTTAAACCAACTAACTACTGCCCACTTTAAAACAACTAACTACTGCCCACCAACTAACTACTGTTCCACTTTAAAACAACTAACTACTTCCCCCGCTTTAAACCAACTAACTACTGTCCCACTTTAAAACAACTAACTACTGTCCCACTTTAAAACAACTAACTACTGTCCCACTTTAAACCAACTAACTAATGTCCCACTTTAAACCAGCTAACTACTGTCCCACTTTAAAACAACTAACTACTGTCCACCAACTAACTACTGTCCCACTTTAAACCAACTAACTACTGTCCCACTTTAAAACAACTAACTACTGCCCCACTTTAAACCAACTAACTACTGTCCCACTTTAAACCAACTAACTACTGTCCCACTTTAAACCAACTAACTACTGTCCCACTTTAAAACAACTAACTACTGTCCCACTTTAAACCAACTAACTACGGTCCCACTTTAAACCAACTAACTAATGTCCCACTTTAAACCAACTAACTACTGTCCCACTTTAAACCAACTAACTACTGTCCCACTTTAAAACAACTAACTACTGTCCCACTTTAAAACAACTAACTACTGCCCACCAACTAACTACTGCCCCACTTTAAACCAACTAACTACTGTCCCACTTTAAAACAACTAACTACTGTCCCACTTTAAAACAACTAACTACTGTCCACCAACTAACTACTGCCCCACTTTAAACCAACTAACTACTGTCCCACTTTAAAACAACTAACTACTGCCCCACTTTAAACCAACTAACTACTGCCCACTTTAAAACAACTAACTACTGCCCACCAACTAACTACTGTTCCACTTTAAAACAACTAACTACTGTCCCACTTTAAACCAACTAACTACTGTCCCACTTTAAAACAACTAACTACTGTCCCACTTTAAAACAACTAACTACTGTCCCACTTTAAACCAACTAACTAATGTCCCACTTTAAACCAGCTAACTACTGTCCCACTTTAAAACAACTAACTACTGTCCACCAACTAACTACTGTCCCACTTTAAACCAACTAACTACTGCCCCACTTTAAACCAACTAACTACTGTCCCACATTAAACCAACTAACTACCGTCCCACTTTAAACCAACTAACTACTGCCCCACTTTAAACCAACTAACTACTGTCCCACTTTAAAACAACTAACTACTGTCCCACTTTAAACCAACTAACTACTGTCCCACTTTAAACCAACTAACTACTGCCCCACTTTAAACCAACTAACTACTGTCCCACTTTAAACCAACTAACTAATGTCCCACTTTAAACCAACTAACTACTGTCCCACTTTAAAACAACTAACTACTGTCCACCAACTAACTACTGTCCCACTTTAAACCAACTAACTACTGCCCCACTTTAAACCAACTAACTACTGCCCACCAACTAACTACTGCCCCACTTTAAAACAACTAACTACTGCCCCACTGTAAACCAACTAACTACTGCCCCACTTTAAAACAACTAACTACTGTCCCACTTTAAAACAACTAACTACTGCCCCACTTTAAAACAACTAACTACTGTCCCACTTTAAACCAACTAACTACTGTCCCACTTTAAACCAACTAACTACTGTCCACCAACTAACTACTGTCCCACTTTAAACCAACTAACTACGGTCCCACTTTAAAACAACTAACTACTGTCCCACTTTAAACCAACTAACTACTGTCCCACTTTAAACCAACTAACTACTGCCCACCAACTAACTACTGCCCCACTTTAAAACAACTAACTACTGTCCCACTTTAAAACAACTAACTACTGCCCCACCTTAAAACAACTAACTACTGTCCCAATTTAAAACAACTAACTACTGTCCCACTTTAAACCAACTAACTACTGCCCCACTTTAAAACAACTAACTACTGTCCCACTTTAAACCAACTAACTACTGTCCCACTTTAAACCAACTAACTACTGTCCACCAACTAACTACTGTCCCACTTTAAACCAACTAACTACGGTCCCACTTTAAAACAACTAACTACTGTCCCACTTTAAAACAACTAACTACTGTCCCACTTTAAACCAACTAACTACTGCCCCACTTTAAACCAACTAACTACTGCCCACCAACTAACTACTGCCCCACTTTAAAACAACTAACTACTGCCCACCAACTAACTACTGCCCACCAACTAACTACTGCCCACCAACTAACTACTGCCCCACTTTAAAACAACTAACTACTGCCCACCAACTAACTACTGCCCCACTTTAAAACAACTAACTACTGCCCACCAACTAACTACTGCCCACCAACTAACTACTGCCCACCAACTAACTACTGCCCCACTTTAAAACAACTAACTACTGCCCACCAACTAACTACTGCCCCACTTTAAAACAACTAACTACTGCCCACCAACTAACTACTGCCCACCAACTAACTACTGCCCACCAACTAACTACTGCCCACCAACTAACTACTGCCCACCAACTAACTACTGCCCACCAACTAACTACTGCCCCACTTTAAAACAACTAACTACTGCCCACCAACTAACTACTGCCCCACTTTAAAACAACTAACTACTGCCCACCAACTAACTACTGCCCCACTTTAAACCAACTAACTACTGCCCACCAACTAACTACTGCCCCACTTTAAAACAACTAACTACTGTCCCACTTTAAAACAACTAACTACTGTCCCACTTTAAAACAACTAACTACTGCCCCACTTTAAACCAACTAACTACTGCCCCACTTTAAACCAACTAACTACTGTCCCACTTTAAAACAACTAACTACTGCCCCACTTTAAACCAACTAACTACTGTCCCACTTTAAAACAACTAACTACTGTCCCACTTTAAACCAACTAACTACTGTCCCACTTTAAAACAACTAACTACTGTCCACCAACTAACTACTGTCCCACTTTAAACCAACTAACTACTGCCCCACTTTAAACCAACTAACTACTGCCCACCAACTAACTACTGCCCCACTTTAAAACAACTAACTACTGCCCCACTGTAAACCAACTAACTACTGCCCCACTTTAAAACAACTAACTACTGTCCCACTTTAAAACAACTAACTACTGCCCCACTTTAAAACAACTAACTACTGTCCCACTTTAAACCAACTAACTACTGTCCCACTTTAAACCAACTAACTACTGTCCACCAACTAACTACTGTCCCACTTTAAACCAACTAACTACGGTCCCACTTTAAAACAACTAACTACTGTCCCACTTTAAACCAACTAACTACTGTCCCACTTTAAACCAACTAACTACTGCCCACCAACTAACTACTGCCCCACTTTAAAACAACTAACTACTGTCCCACTTTAAAACAACTAACTACTGCCCCACTTTAAAACAACTAACTACTGTCCCACTTTAAAACAACTAACTACTGTCCCACTTTAAACCAACTAACTACTGCCCCACTTTAAAACAACTAACTACTGTCCCACTTTAAACCAACTAACTACTGTCCCACTTTAAACCAACTAACTACTGTCCACCAACTAACTACTGTCCCACTTTAAACCAACTAACTACGGTCCCACTTTAAAACAACTAACTACTGTCCCACTTTAAAACAACTAACTACTGTCCCACTTTAAACCAACTAACTACAGCCCCACTTTAAACCAACTAACTACTGCCCCACTTTAAACCAACTAACTACTGCCCCACTTTAAACCAACTAACTACTGTCCCACTTTAAAACAACTAACTACTGCCCCACTTTAAACCAACTAACTACTGTCCCACTTTAAAACAACTAACTACTGTCCCACTTTAAACCAACTAACTACTGTCCCACTTTAAACCAACTAACTACTGTCCCACTTTAAACCAACTAACTACTGTCCCACTTTAAAACAACTAACTACGGTCCCACTTTAAACCAACTAACTACTGCCCCACTTTAAACCAACTAACTACTGCCCCACTGTAAACCAACTAACTACTGCCCCACTTTAAAACAACTAACTACTGTCCCACTTTAAAACAACTAACTACTGCCCCACTTTAAAACAACTAACGACTGTCCCACTTTAAAACAACTAACTACTGTCCCACTTTAAACCAACTAACTACTGTCCCACTTTAAACCAACTAACTACTGCCCCACTTTAAAACAACTAACTACTGCCCACCAACTAACTACTGTCCCACTTTAAACCAACTAACTACTGTCCCACTTTAAAACAACTAACTACTGTCCCACTTTAAACCAACTAACTACTGTCCCACTTTAAAACAACTAACTACTGTCCCACTTTAAAACAACTAACTACTGCCCACCAACTAACTACTGTCCCACTTTAAACCAACTAACTACTGTCCCACTTTAAAACAACTAACTACTGTCCCACTTTAAACCAACTAACTACTGTCCCACTTTAAACCAACTAACTACTGCCCACCAACTAACTACTGCCCCACTTTAAACAAACTAACTAATGTCCCACTTCAAAACAACTAACTACTGTCCCACTTTAAAACAACTAACTACTGTCCCACTTTAAACAAACTAACTAATATCCCACTTCAAAACAACTAACTACTGTCCCACTTTAATGTCTTGAATGTCATATTATGTCTATATACAGTGTTGTAATGATGTGCAAATGGTTAAAGTACAAAAGGGAAAATAAATCAACATAATATAGGTTGTATTTACAATGGTGTTTGTTCTTCACTGGTTTCTTGTGTCAACAGCTCACAAATGTTGCTGCTGTGATGTTTCACCCAATATATATGGGAATTTATTCAAATGTGATTTGTTTTCAAATTATTTGTGGATCTGTGTAATCTGAGGGAAATATGTGTCTCTAATATGGTCATACATTTGGCAGGAGGTTAGGAAGTACAGCTCAGTTTCCACCTCATTTTGTGGTCCGTGTGCACATAGCCTGTCTTCTCTTGAGAGCCAGGTCTGCCTTCAGCAGCCTTTCTCAATAGCAAATCTATGCTCACTGAGTCTGTATATAGTCAAAGCTTTCCTTAAGTTTGGGTCGGTCACAGTGGTCAGGTATTTTCTCACTGTGTACTCTCTGTCTAGGGCCAAATAGCATTCTAGTTTGCTCAGTTTTTTTGTTTTATTCTTTTCGATGTGTCAAGTAATTATCTTTTTGTTTTCTCATGATTTGGTTGGGTCTAATTATGTTGCTGTCCAGCTTGCTTAGAGGGCTCTTCTTCAGGTTCATCTCTCTGTAGGTGATGGCTTTGTTATGGAAGGTTTTGGAATCACTTCCTATTAGGTTGTTGTAGAATTTAACAGCTCTTTTCTGGATTTTGTTAATTAGCAGGCATCGGCCTAATTCTGCTCTGCATGCATTATTTGGTGTTTTACATTGTACACAGGGGACGTTTTTACAGAATTCAATATGCAGAGTCTCAATTTAGTGTTTGTCCCATTTTGTGAATTCTTGGTTGGGGAGCAGACCCCAGACCTCACAACCATAAAGGGCAATGTGTTCTATAACTGATTTAAGTGTTTTTAACCAGATCCTAATTGGTATGTCAAATTTTATGTTCCCTTTTGATGGCGTAGAAGACCCTTCTTGTCTCTCAGCTCGTTCACAGCTTTGTGGAAGTTACCTGTGGCGCTGATGTTTAGGCCGAGGTATGAATAGTTTTTCATGTGCTCTAGGGCAACTTTGTCTAGATGGAATTTGTATTTGTGGTCCTGGCAACTGGAACTTTTTTGGAACACCATTATTTTTGTCTGTAATAAGATTAACCGTCAGGGCCCAGGTCTGACAGAATCTGTGCAGAAGATCTAGGTGCTGCTGTAGGCTCTCCTTGGTTCCTTGGTTGGGGACAGAAGCACCAGATCGTCTGCAAACAGTAGACATTTGACTTCAGATGGTAGTAGGGTGAGGCCGGGTGCTGCAGACTGTTCTAGTGCCCTCGCCAAGTCATTGATATATACAGTTGAAGTCGGAAGTTTACATACACCTTAGCCAAGGCCATTTAAACTCAGTTTTTCACAATTTCTGACATTTAATCCTAGTCAAATCCTAGATCAGTTAGGATACCCACTTCATTTTAAGAATGTGAAATGTCAGAATAATAGTTGAGAGAATGATTTATTTCAGCTTTTATTTCTTTCATCACATTCCCAGTGGGTCAGAAGTTTACATACACACAATTAGTATTTGGTAGCATTGCCTTTATATTGTTTAACTTGGGTCAAACGTTTCAGGTAGCCTTCAACAAGCTTCCAATAATAAGTTGGGTGAATTTTGGCCCATTCCTCCTGACAGAGCTGGTGTAACTGAATCAGGTTTGTAGGCCTCCTGGCTCGCACACACTTTTTCAGTTCTGCCCACAAATTTTCTATACGATTGAGGTCAGGGCTTTGTAATGGCCACTCCAATACCTGGACTTTGTTGTCCTTAAGCCATTTTGCCACAACTTTGGAAGTATGCTTGGGGTCATTGTTTATTTGGAAGACCCATTTGCGACCAAGCTTTAACTTCCTGAGTGATGTCTTGAGATGTTGCTTCAATATATCCACATAATTTTCCTGCCACATGATGCCATCTATTTTGTGAAGTGTACTAGTCCCTCCTGCAGCAAAGCACCCCCACAACATGATGCTTCAATGGTCATTATGGCCAAACAGGTATATTTTTGTTTCATCAGACCAGAGGACATTTCTCCAAAAAGTACGATCTTTGTGCCCATGTGCAATTGCAAACCGTAGTCTGGCTTTTTTATGGCGGTTTTGGAGCAGTGGCTTCTTCCTTGCTGAGTGGCCTTTCAGGTTATGTCGATATAGTACTCCTTTTACTGTGGATATAGATACTTTTGTACCTGTTTCCTCCAGCATCTTCACAAGGTCCTTTGCTGTTGTTCTGGGATTGATTTTCACTTTTCACACCAAGGTACGTTCATCTCTAGGAGACAGAACGTGTCTCCTTCCTGAGCGGCATGATGGCTGCGTGGTCCCATGGTGTTTATACTTGCGTACTATTGTTTATACAGATGAACGTGGTACCTTCAGGTGTTTGGAAATTGCTCCCAAGGATGAACCAGACTTGTGTAGGTCCACAATTTTTTTTCTGAGGTCTTGGCTGATTTCTTTAGATTTTCCCATGATGTCAAGCAAAGAGGAACTGAGTTTTAAGGTAGGCCTTGAAATACATCCAAAGGTACACCTCTAATTGACTCAAAGGATGTCAATTAGCCTATCAGAAGCTTCTAAAGCCATGACATAATTTTCTGGGATTTCCCAAGCTGTTTAAAGGCACAGTCAATTTAGTGTATGTAAACTTCTGACCCACTGGAATTGTGATACAGTGAATTATAAGTGAAATAATCTGTCTGTAAACAATTGTTGGAAAATTACTTGTGTCATGCACAAAGTAGATGTCCTAACCGACTTGCCAAAACTGTAGTTTGTTAACAAGAAATTTGTGGAGTGGTTGAAAAACTAATTTGAATGACTCCAACCTAAGTGTATGTAAACTTCCGACTTCAACTGTACATGTCAGTCTCTCAGTCTTTCTAACCTCGGTTTCACACATTCGTAATAGTTGTTAAAGCTATACAGGTGTCAGTGTGGCTGTGGAGGCAGGTGTCAGTGTGGCTGTGGAGGAAGGTGTCAGTGTGGCTGTGGAGGCAGGTGTCAGTGTGGCTGTGGAGGCAGGTGTCAGTGTGGCTGTGGAGGCAGGTGTCAGTGTGGCTGTGGAGGCAGGTGTCAGTGTGGCTGTGAAGGCAGGTGTCAGTGTGGCTGTGGAGGCAGGTGTCAGTGTGGCTGTGGAGGCAGGTGTCAGTGTGGCTGTGAAGGCAGGTGTCAGTGTGGCTGTGGAGGCAGGTGTCAGTGTGGCTGTGGAGGCAGGTGTCAGTGTGGCTGTGGAGGCAGGTGTCAGTGTGGCTGTGGAGGCAGGTGTCAGTGTGGCTGTGGAGGCAGGTGTCAGTGTGGCTGTGGAGGCAGGTGTCAGTGTGGCTGTGGAGGCAGGTGTCAGTGTGGCTGTGGAGGCAGGTGTCAGTGTGGCTGTGGAGGCAGGTGTCAGTGTGGCTGTGGAGGCAGGTGTCAGTGTGGCTGTGGAGGCAGGTGTCAGTGTGGCTGTGGAGGCAGGTGCCAGTGTGGCTGTGGAGGCAGGTGTCATTGTTGTGGGGTTGACTCCCAGACAGCGTGTCCCAACACGCATCATGGTTACATTACAACAGCTAGGGTCTAGTCAGTATGCCCTGACAACATGCTGCAACAATGTAGCAAGACCAATACAAACACTGTATTAATATAGAGGACACACACACACGCACACACACACACACACACACACACACACACACACACACACACACACACACACACACACACACACACACACACACACACACACACACAACCACACACACACAACCACACACACACACAACCACACACACCACACACACACACACACACACACACACACACACACACACACACACACACACACACACACACACACACACACACACACACACACACACACACACATGTCCAAAGAAATCAGAGATTAAAAGTACCTGTCTCAAACAGCTCTAGTTTCCTGTCTAACGGGTTTCAGATAAAAAATATATATGATTGTGTGTGTGTGTGTGTGTGTGTGCGTGTGTGTGCGTGCGTGTGTGGTTCCGTGGAAAAACACACGTATATCTTGTTTCAAAAGAAAAACTTCCCAGAGGACTATATTTATGACAGCCCATCACATGTACCAGAACAATATGGTTGTACCCACATATGTCATCATAACGAATGACTGACAACAAATATCAAGTGGAATTGGAATGATGAGGGGCACTTTTGGAAAGGAAAAGTTTGAGATAATGGACCACAGATTACTCAGTCAATTTACCCAACCGGTGGGTTATTTCGACTGTAGACTTTGTAATGTATCATTTATCAATTCCTAGTAAGTAGATACTAGCCTCGGTGAGATTTTGTAATTGTAGAAACATACTTCCAAGATCTAGCCGAGAAGGCATTGCGCAGGCGTGCGGATCTGCTTGGAGAAGGGGAGTGACGTGAGAAGACCTCAGAGAAATTCACTCACTGAACTTCCAGTAGAGGAATTCAAGCAGCCGCTGTCCGTTGTAGGTTACGATATGGTGGATGGTTCTAGGTGAAGTAACGCTTTTTTTTCACGGTTCTACTGGCTTTTACGGGAAGAAAACAACATTCGAAGACATTTCAACAGGCGACCAGAACCGATGGGGACGTTATGTCGTTGGAGTTACGCGGGTGGATTTGGTTGTTTTAGTTGAGAAGAAGGAAAGTGTTGCCCTCGGAGCAACAGCGCTGGGATTAAACATGCTGACACCGATTTTAGCATACTTGTTATCGGTTCTCCTGCTGTGTCGGATAGCGTTCTCACAATACTCCAGCGACCAGTGTAGTTGGAAGGGCAGGTGAGAGTTCTTCTTTATAACTTTCATTATTTCATGAACTGCTTGTTCATAATGGTCGAATTGAAAAGGAGCTGTGCAGACGAACTATTTGTAGGCTACCGTTTAGATTTGAATGCTTCGTTTTGTGGAAATTAAAGTTACAGAACGGTGAATGCGTCCGTGTTTTTATCCAAGGCCGACTGGTGAAGAGATTGTTATAATGTAATAAACTAAATGGAGAATGAGTTATCCATTCTCTCCTGAGAGGTGAATTACACAAATGTTTCCCTCTTACTGAGTGATCACCTTGAGTCAGGTCTGTGGAATGCTACTTCTGTCACGGACTCCAAGCGCGGAGATGTATTTGTCTTTATTTCATGTTCACAACATGATTAATGGTTTTGAGAGTATTACTTTAAAACAAAATCTAATTATATTTTAATGCATTCATATTCAACTGAAATTGACCCTTTTTTTTCAACCCGAAGCGTTCTAATAAGGAACACTTTTAGGATCACGTTTAATGTTGATACATTTCAATGATCAAATGGAAATGTATACATTGTTTCATGAATAAACACAGTGAAAGCCTAGCTACCCTGCATCAGTAAAAGTACAGTTTGAGGTCGCTCCTCCCGACGTCTATAACAGGCTACCTTGTATACATTTCTAAATCTCAACTGAGCACACAGGGCCACTTTTCCCTTTCGGTTCTTACTTCCCTTCACTTGTTATAAAATTGTAGTCAGTCTTTCTAGAAGCAACACCATGGCTTAAATAGTGATATAGTAAGAGGCTTTAGTACTTGACTTGGGCACTTTGTTAATGCCTCTAATATTTTACTTATTTTATTTAACCTTTATTTAACTAGGCAAATCAGTTAAGAACAAATTCTTATTTACAATGACGGCCTACCAAAATGCAAAAGGTCTCCTGCGGGGGCTGGGATTAAAAATAAAATAAGAATATAGGACCAAACACACATCACGACAAGCGACACACCTCAACAGTACATAAAGAGAGACCTAAGACAACAACATAGCATGGCAGCAACACATGACATTATGCTCAATGTAGGTATTAAATTACTGCTGGTGATAGGCCGTCATTGTAAATAAGCATTTGTTCTTTAACTGACTTGCCTAGTTAAATAAATAAATACAAATAAATGCTGATGCTATAGAGGTAAAAACATTGTCATCATAAATCATCTATTACAGACAATCAAGAGGGTTAAATCATCTATTACAGACAATCTAGTGGGTTAAATCATCTATTACAGACAATCAAGAGGGTTAAATCATCTATTACAGACAATCTAGAGGGTTAAATCATCTATTACAGACAATCTAGTGGATTAAATCATCTATTACAGACAATCTAGTGGATTAAATCATCTATTACAGACAATCTAGTGGGTTAAATCATCTATTACAGACAATCTAGTGGGTTAAATCATCTATTACAGACAATCTAGTGGGTTAAATCATCTATTACAGACAATCTAGAGGGTTAAAATATATTACAGACAATCTAGTGGGTTAAATCATCTATTACAGACAATCTAGTGGGTTAAATAATCTATTACAGACAATCTAGAGGGTTAAAATATATTACAGACAATCTAGTGGGTTAAATAATCTATTACAGACAATCTAGTGGGTTAAATCATCTATTACAGACAATCTAGTGGGTTAAATCATCTATTACAGACAATCTAGAGGGTTAAATCATCTATTACAGACAATCTAGTGGGTTAAATCATCTATTACAGACAATCTAGTGGGTTAAATCATCTATTACAGACAATCTAGTGGGTTAAATCATCTATTACAGACAATCTAGTGGATTAAATCATCTATTACAGACAATCTAGTGGGTTAAATCATCTATTACAGACAATCTAGTGGATTAAATCATCTATTACAGACAATCTAGAGGGTTAAATCATCTATTACAGACAATCTAGTGGGTTAAATAATCTATTACAGACAATCTAGTGGGTTAAATAATCTATTACAGACAATCTAGAGGGTTAAATCATCTATTACAGACAATCTAGTGGGTTAAATCATCTATTACAGACAATCTAGTGGGTTAAATAATCTATTACAGACTACCTCATTTTGTTTACCTGTCGGCCCCAGCCTGGAACTCAGGTCCTGTACGTACCTAACTGACCAGCTCTGCCCATTCTCCACCATTTACCCGTTGTTGTCTTAGCTCTCCTGATCAACACCTGTGATTGCTTTATGCCTCTCTCTAATGTCAATATGCCTTTTCTACTGCTGTCTTGGCTAGTTCTTATTGTTTTATTTCACTGTAGAGCCCTCAGTCCCGCTCAAAATCCCTTAGATAGCTCTTTCGTCCCACTCCACACACATGCGGAGACCACACCTAGCTTAACTGATGCCTCCAGAGACGAAACCTCTCTCATCGTCACTCAACGCCTAGGTTTACCTCCACTGTACTCACATCCTACCATACCCGTGTCTGTACATTATGCCTTGAATCTATTCTACCACGCCCAGAAATCTGCTCCTTTTATTCTCTGTTCCGAACGCACTAGATGACCAGTTCTTATAGCCTTTAGCTGAACCCTTATCCCACTCCTCCTCTGTTCTTCTGGTGATGTAGAGGTTAACCCAGGCCCTGTAGCCCCCCAGTAATACACCTATTCCCCAGGCGCTATCATTTGTTGACTTCTGTAACCGTAAAAGCCTCCTCCTTTACTGCTTGAGCACACTCCGCCAACCCGGATGTCCTAGCTGTGTCTGAATCCTTGCTTAGGAAGGCCACCAAAAATTCAGAAATGTCCTAACTACAACATTTTCCGCCAAGATAGAACTGCCAAAAGGGGTGGAGTTGCAATCTACTGTAGAGATAGCCTGCCGAGTTCTGTCATGCCATCCAGGTCTGTGCCCAAACAGTTTGAGCTTCTACTTTTAAAAATCCACCTTTACAGAAATAAGTCTCTCACTGTTGCCGCTTGTTATAGACCCCGCTCAGCCCCCAGCTGCGCCCTGGACACCATATGTGAATTAATCACCCGCCATTTATCTTCAGAGTTTGTGCTGTTAGGTGACCTAAACTGGGATATGCTTAACACCCCGGCCGTCCTACAATCTAAACTGCCTGCGTCCATAATGGGTGCAAAATCTGGACCCATACAAATCAGCTGGGCTAGACAATCTGGACCCTCTCTTTCTAAAATTATCTGCTGAAATTGTTGCAACCCCTATTACTAGCCTGTTCAACCTCTCTTTCGTATCGTTTGAGATCCCTAAAGATTGGAATCCTGCCGCTGTCATCCCCCTCTTCAAAGTCGGAGACACCCTAGACCCAAACTGTTACAGACCTATATCTATCCTACCCTGCCTATCTAAAGTCTTCGAAAGCCAAGTCAACAAACAGATCACCGACCATTTTGAATCCCACCGTACCTTCTCCCCTATGCAATCTGGTTTCTGAGCTGGTCATGGGTGCACCTCAGCCACGCACAAGGTCCTAAACGATATCATAACTGCCACCAATAAGAGACATTACTGTGCAGCCGTCTTCATCGACCTGGCCAAGGCTTTCGACTCTGTCAATCACCGTATTCTTATCGGCAGACTCAACAGCCTTGGTTTCTCAAATGACTGCCTCGCCTGGTTCACCAACTACTTCTTAGAAAGAGTTCAGTGTGTCAAATCATAGGGCCTGTTGTCTGGACCTCTGGCAGTCTCTATGGGGGTACCACAGGGTTCAATTCTCGGGCCGACTCTTTTCTCTGTATACATCAATGATGTCGCTCTTGCTGCTGGTGATTCTCTGATCCACCTCTACGCAGACGACACCATTCTGAATACGTCTGGCCCTTCTTTGGACACTGTGTTAACAAACCTCCAGACGAGCTTCAATGCCATACAACTCTCCTTCCGTGGCCTCCAACTGCTCTTAAATGCAAGTAAAACTAAATGTATGCTCTTCAACCGATCGCTGCCCGCCTGTCCAACATCACTACTCTGGACGGTTCGGACTTAGAATATGTGGACAACTACAAATACCTAGGTGTCTGATTAGACTGTAAACTCTCCTTCCAGACTCACATCAAGCATAAATCTTTGCTAGGTAAAGCCCCGCCTTATCTCAGCTCACTGGTCACCATAGCAACACCAACCGTATCATGCGCTCCAGCAGGTATATTTCACTGGTCATCCCCCAAAGCCAACACCTCATTTGGCCGCCTTTCCTTCCAGTTCTCTGCTGCCAATGACTGGAAAGAATTGCAAAAATCACTGAAGCTGGGGACTCATATCTCCCTCACTAACTTTAAGCATCAGCTGTCAGAGAAGCTTACAGATCATTGCACCTGTACATAGCCCATCTGTAAATAGCCCACCCAACTACCTCATCCCGATATTGTTATTTATTGTTATGCTCCTTTTCACTCCAGTATCTCTACTTACACATTCATTTTCTGCACATCTATCACTCCAGTGTTTAATTGCTAAATTGTAATTAGTTTGCCACTATGGCCTATTTATTGCCTTACCTCCCTACTCTTCTACATTTGCACACACTGTATATAGATTTTTATATTGTGTTATTGACTGTACGTTTGTTTGTGTAACTCTGTGTTGTTTGTGTCGCTTTGCTTTATCTTGGCCAGGTCACAGCTGTAAATGAGAAACTTGTTCTCAACTGGCCTACCTGGTGAAATAAATAAATAAAAACCTAGTGGGCGAAATTGGGTGAATATCCAATTGGGTGAAGTGCCATGAAGAGAAAGAGGTTTCCTCTTCTAAGCCAGCCGAGGAGTAGTCTTAATAAGCAGTTACTTTGAGCCTGTACCAATGAATCTGTTGCTCATTACTTCTTCTCTCAGCTAATCTCTTCTAATTACATGCAGACTAGAGACGGTGGAAGAGTTAAACGGAGTTAATTAAAGAGAATGTGGAGAGGAGAGGCTGGTCGGGTTATGATGACCAACATCTACCCCCCTCTGATCCTCACATCAATGGGCCTTATTCATATTTCACCATCTCCTTTTCATTTTCAATTGGGTCGTTCCTACCAAGAACATCAAACCACCAGTCTGTTGCTGTTGGCATGGCACCCATATGGTAATAGAAGTATGCTGCTAGTTTACTGCTTTATAGCTTGTCTTTGCTTTGAACGACAGATTTGGGCCTAGTTTAGGACTTCAGATTATGAATTATATGAACGACAGATTTGGGCCTAGTCTAGGACTTCAGATTATGAATTATATGAGCGACAGATTTGGGCCTAGTCTAGGACTTCAGATTATGAATTATATGAACGACAGATTTGGGCCTAGTCTAGGACTTCAGACTATAAATGATATGAATGACAGATTTGGGCGTAGTCTAGGATTTGAGATTATAAATTATATGAGCGACAGATTTGGGCCTAGTCTAGGACTTCAGATTATAAATTATATGAACGACAGATTTGGGCCTAGTCTAGGATTTCAGATTATAAATGATATGAGCGACAGACTTGGGCCTACTCTAGGACTTCAGATTATAAATTATATGAGCGACAGATTTGGGCCTAGTCTAGGATTTCAGATTATAAATGATATGAACGACAGATTTGGGCCTAGTCTAGGACTTCAGATTATAAATTATATGAACGACAGATTTGGGCCTAGTCTAGGACTTCAGATTATAAATGATATGAACGACAGACTTGGGCCTAGTCTAGGACTTCAGATTATAAATGATATGAACGAAAGATTTGGGCCTAGTCTAGGACTTCAGATTATAAATGATATGAACGAAAGATTTGGGCCTAGTCTAGGACTTCAGATTATTCATTACATTCTGTGTTAGCATCCCGAATGGTTCCCTATTCCCTTAGAGAGCCCTGTGGGCCCTGGTCATGACTAGTGCACTATATAGGGAATAGGGTTATGGGTCCTGGTCATGACTAGTGCACTATATAGGGAATAGGGTTATGGGCCCTGGACTAGTGCACTATATAGGGAATAGGGTTATGGGTCCTGGTCATGACTAGTGCACTATATAGGGAATAGGGTTATGGGCCCTGGACTAGTGCACTATATAGGGAATAGGGTTATGGACCCTGGTCATGACTAGTGCACTATATAGGGAATAGGGTTATGGGTCCTGGTCATGACTAGTGCACTATATAGGGAATAGGGTTATGGGTCCTGGTCATGACTAGTGCACTATATAGGGAATAGGGTTATGGACCCTGGTCATGACTAGTGCACTATATAGGGAATAGGGTTATGGGTCCTGGTCATGACTAGTGCACTATATAGGGTTATGGGCCCTGGTCATGACTAGTGCACTATATAGGGAATAGGGTTATGGGCCCTGGTCATGACTAGTGCACTATATAGGGAATAGGGTTATGTGTCCTGGTCATGACTAGTGCACTATATAGGGAATAGGGTTATGGACCCTGGTCATGACTAGTGCACTATATAGGGAATAGGGTTATGGGTCCTGGTCATGACTAGTGCACTATATAGGGAATAGGGTTATGGGTCCTGGTCATGACTAGTGCACTATATAGGGACTAGGGTTCCATTTTGGATGTAGCCTGTGAGTCTCTCCCTCTCCTCTCCATTCATCCAGTTCTGTCTCTAGACTCCCCCCCCCCCCCCCCCCCCCCCCCCTCCTCTCTCTCTCGACCCTGAGGCAGCCTGCCAGCCAGTCAGTCGTGTGTTGCCAGAGCGCTGAGCCCAGAAGGAACAATGTGCCACAAGACGTGTGTGTTGGGGCGGAGGTCAGTTGAGCCATGTCGAGGCAGGGCGGCTCGTGACTGGTCATGCTGCCGGCCGTGTGCAGCGCACGGAGACGCAGGAGTCTTAACACTTTGTCTAAGGATGTTAAACCACCACCACCAGGCAACACACACACTGAGCCTATTCCCTACATAGTGCACTACTTTAGACCCGGGCCCCTATTCCCTATATAGTCCACTACTTTTGACCAGGGCCCTATTCCCTATATAGTCCACTACTTTTGACCAGGGCCCTATTCCCTATATAGTCCACTACTTTTGACCAGGGCCCTATTCCCTATATAGTCCACTACTTTTGACCAGGGCCCTATTCCCTATATAGTCCACTACTTTTGACCAGGGCCCTATTCCCTATATAGTCCACTACTTTTGACATGGGCCCCTATTCCGTACACAGTGCACTACTTTAGACCAGAGCCTTATATAGGGAATAGGGTTCCATTTGAAGCACAGAGCTGCAGTCTGTAGTCGACCTGTTGAGTATGAGGGGAGGCAGGACATGATCACGTGAAGAGCTTGCAGTCTGTAGTCGACCTGTTGAGTATGAGGGGAGGCAGGACATGATCACGTGAAGAGCTGCAGTCTGTAGTCGACCTGTTGAGTATGAGGGGAGGCAGGACATGATCACGTGAAGAGCTTGCAGTCTGTAGTCGACCTGTTGAGTATGAGGGGAGGCAGGACATGATCACGTGAAGAGCTGCAGTCTGTAGTCGACCTGTTGAGTATGAGGGGAGGCAGGACATGATCACGTGAAGAGCTGCAGTCTGTAGTCGACCTGTTGAGTATGAGGGGAGGCAGGACATGATCACGTGAAGAGCTGCAGTCTGTAGTCGACCTGTTGAGTATGAGGGGAGGCAGGACATGATCACGTGAAGAGCTGCTGTCTGTAGTCGACCTGTTGAGTATGAGGGGAGGCAGGACATGATCACGTGAAGAGCTGCTGTCTGTAGTCGACCTGTTGAGTATGAGGGGAGGCAGGACATGATCACGTGAAGAGCTGCAGTCTGTAGTCGACCTGTTGAGTATGAGGGGAGGCAGGACATGATCACGTGAAGAGCTGCAGTCTGTAGTCGACCTGTTGAGTATGAGGGGAGGCAGGACATGATCACGTGAAGAGCTGCTGTTTCCCTTTGAAGCTGCTCTGGATTTCAGAAAAGGAAAAGGTCACCAGAAGAAAGATGACATGTTCTGTTCTTTTGCCAAGTTATAGACCTATATTGTTTTGTTGCTCGGCCCTTGGCTAGAGAACGACTGATTATATTACGCTCTGTTCTATATTCATACAGACCCTTTCAGACTGTTGTACTGGCAGTCACAGACAGTGGTTCATGGTTGGCATTTCTCACCCCTCCAAAAAACGTTTTTCTTCAGACCAAATATATAATTCTTTCACACCTGTTTGGAGTGTGACCATGTCTCTGTGTATGATGTGTTGTTGACCTCCTCCACTTCCACACTGACCCCCCCCCCCCCCCTTCCCTTCCAGTGGTCTAACCCATGAGGGCCACACCCGTGATGTGGAGCAGGTCTACCTACGTTGTTCCCAGGGTTCCCTCGACTGGCTCTACCCTACCGGGGCCGTCATCGTCAACCTGCGGCCCAACACCCTGTCCCCGGCAGCCGCCCGTCTCTCCGTCTGCATCAAGCCCTCTAGGGACTCCCACGGGGCTAACATCTACCTGGACCGGGTCGGGAAGCTGCGCCTGCTGCTCAGGGAGCAGGACCAGGCCCAGGGGAAGGTGACCTGCTTCAGCATCCAGGAGGGGTCTCTGTTCATAGAGGCCATACCTCACAGAGACATCAGTAAGAGGATCACCTCGTTCCAGTATGAGCTGGTTACAGAGAGGACCGGGGCTGGAGCTGGAGCCTTGACTGGGGTGGAGCCACAAGCACTGTCTGGTAAGATACACTCCTATTGTTGTTGCTTTGGTCATTAAAAGGGAAGTTCAGTATGGCTAAAGCACTGTCTGGTAAGATACAATCCTATTGTTGTTGCTTTGGTCATTAAAGGGGAAGTTCAGTATGGCTAAAGCACTGTCTGGTAAGATACAATCCTATTGTTGTTGTTGCTTTGGTCATTAAAGGGGAAGTTCAGTATGGCTAAAGCAAAGACGGTACATTATTAAGATGAAACTGTTTCTCCAGTACAAATTCCCGTTCACAATGTCATGGCAACGTTGGCTATCGAAGGTCATGCGTAGAAACACATCATCGGGGTCTAACTGTCATCTCCCACAGAACTGGGCCTGTGCAGGCCGTCAAATTCTTGGTATTTTTGTTGTTGTATTTTATTAGGATCCCCATTAGCTGTTGCGAAAGCAGCAGCTACACTTCCTGGGGTCCACACAACACATGAAACATGACATAATGCAGAACATTAATAGACAAGAACAGCTCAAGGACAGAACTACATCAATTATAAATAAATACTAAATGCACACAGCCTACATATCAATACCAACACACACACACACTATCTAGACACTCCTTTGATATAAAGTTGTTTTTGTCAGTTTGTCACTTTCACAACGTTGGAGTAATAACATGTTCAGCTATTTAAGACATCGTCTCCAGTCTTAGTTGTGCCTTTAGATTTAGAGAAACAAAACCACAAAATGAACTTCTCATTGACTTCTCGAAACCCCAAACCTGGTCTGTTTGGTCTGTTTCACAAGTATGCCCGGAAGTCTTGCGATGTTGCTCCTCTGGGTTTAGAAACTCTTTGGCTAAAGTTAACTGAAGTTTGTAGTGGCTGATGACAGACCACTGAACCATGTATGATAGTTTCTCCTGGCCGATAGACTACTTTCAGGGTGAGGAACCAGCTAGCATCAAGGTGTAAAAACCTGAACTTCCCCTTTAATGCTAAAGTTGATGGCAGTGGCTAAATGGACAAATCCTAACAGTGGATCACAGACTCTCTTGGTTGGCCCAGAGACTACGTTCAAGGAAAGGACCCATCTAACTAATGTTGTCATTTTGGTGACCTATCCCTTTAAGTTTTTTTATCAATGACATTAGGCGTGCACCATATCCTGACTATTCCAGGTGAGTTTTCCAGACGGAGGTCAAACAGAGAGACTCAACTGGCCATTCAGCTGACAGTTTGTTAATTGACTGACTAGGAAGTGGTTTTCTTTGTCTTAGTGTCTGTAGTCAGGACGTAGTTCTGTACTGAATGCAGCCATCTTGCTTCTGAAGCTAAGCAGGGTAGGTCCTGGTCAGTCCCTGGATGGGAGACCAGATGCTGCTGGAAGTGGTGTTGGAGGGCCAGTAGGAGGCACTCTTTCCTCTGGTCTAAAAAATATCCCAATGCCCCAGGGCAGTGATTGGGGACACTGCCCTGTGTAGGGTGCTGTCTTTCGGATGGGACGTTAAACGGGTGTCCTGACTCTCTGAGGTCATTAAAGATCCCATGGCACTTGTCGTAAGAGTAGGGGTGTTAACCCCGGTGTCCTGGCTAAATTCCCAATCTGGCCCTCAAACCATCATGGTCACCTAATAATCCCCAGTTTACAATTGGCTCATTCATCCCCCTCCTCTCCCCTGTAACTATTCCCCAGGTCGTTGCTGCAAATGAGAACGTGTTCTCAGTCAACTTACCTGGTAAAATAACGGTAAAATAAAATAAAATAAATAAATCTGCTGGTGAAAACATCTCCGTTTTGTAGATCTGTATTTACAAGAAAAACTATTCCGGATTATTTTTGATATTCAATCTTCAGTTTATTTTTCTTTCCACTGAGGAAAGTCCGAATCTCAGTGTTGTTTTTTGTAATATTACGTTACGCTGACAATTCTATGTTGACATTTGGCAGTTCCCTTCCCACAAGTTAGTCTTATGAAGCCGGGGTATCGTGGGACTGTGAGTTGACTTGAGGGGAGTGTTTCATAGCAAACCACTGCCTTCCATACAGGACCCCGGTCTGTCTGTGTAGAGGGCTACGGTCAAACAGAGAGGGCCTCACTCTAAATACAGAGGCGTGTTTTCATCACGCTGTGTACCTGCCAACCCTGCATGACTCCTGGCTGGGAGGAGGTCCAGACCAGAGAGACTGGTCCTTTCTTCCACACTCAGGAGTCATATGACTTCTATCTACCTCACATCTGTTTCTACTGCTTTATGGGCTCACATGTTCATATCCTGCATAATCAGCTGGCACAACGGGCAGATAGAGACTGATAAACAGTCAGGACCTAATGTAGGGGATCTAACACAGTGGTCTAATGGTTGTAGATAGTGTAGTTGGTCTTAATGTAGGGGATCTAACACAGTGGTCTAATGGTTGTAGATAGTGTAGTTGGCTCAGGTTGGTCTTAATGTAGGGGATCTAACACAGTGGTCTAATGGTTGTAGATAGTGTAGTTGGCCTTAATGTAGGGGATCTAACACAGTGGTCTAATGGTTGTAGATAGTGTAGTTGGTCTTAATGTAGGGGATCTAACACAGTGGTCTAATGGTTGTAGATAGTATAGTTGGTCTTAATGTAGGGGATCTAACACAGTGGTCTAATGGTTGTAGATAGTGTAGTTGGCTCAGGTTGGTCTTAATGTAGGGGATCTAACACAGTGGTCTAATGGTTGTAGATAGTGTAGTTGGCCTTAATGTAGGGGATCTAACACAGTGGTCTAATGGTTGTAGATAGTGTAGTTGGTCTTAATGTAGGGGATCTAACACAGTGGTCTAATGGTTGTAGATAGTATAGTTGGTCTTAATGTAGGGGATCTAACACAGTGGTCTAATGGTTGTAGATAGTGTAGTTGGCTCAGGTTGGTCTTAATGTAGGGGATCTAACACAGTGGTCTAATGGTTGTAGATAGTGTAGTTGGCTCAGGTTGGTCTTAATGTAGGGGATCTAACACAGTGGTCTAATGGTTGTAGATAGTGTAGTTGGTCTTAATGTAGGGGATCTAACACAGTGGTCTAATGGTTGTAGATAGTATAGTTGGTCTTAATGTAGGGGATCTAACACAGTGGTCTAATGGTTGTAGATAGTGTAGTTGGCTCAGGTTGGTCTTAATGTAGCTGGATCTAACACAGTGGTCTAATGGTTGTAGATAGTGTAGTTGGCCTTAATGTAGGGGATCTAACACAGTG
This sequence comes from Salvelinus fontinalis, assembly GCF_029448725.1. Lineage (NCBI taxonomy): Eukaryota > Metazoa > Chordata > Actinopteri > Salmoniformes > Salmonidae > Salvelinus > Salvelinus fontinalis. Next base: position 93,176,460 of record NC_074666.1, read on the forward strand.
GTCTAATGGTTGTAGATAGTGTAGTTGGCTCAGGTTGGTCTTAATGTAGGGGATCTAACACAGTGGTCTAATGGTTGTAGATAGTGTAGTTGACTCAGGTTGGCCTTAATGTAGGGGATCTAACACAGTGGTCTAATGGTTGTAGATAGTGTAGTTGGCGCAGGTTGGTCTTAATGTAGGGGATCTAACACAGTGGTCTAATGGTTGTAGATAGTGTAGTTGGCTCAGGTTGGTCTTAATGTAGGGGATCTAACACAGTGGTCTAATGGTTGTAGATAGTGTAGTTGGTCTTAATGTAGGGGATCTAACACAGTGGTCTAATGGTTGTAGATAGTGTAGTTGGCCTTAATGTAGGGGATCTAACACAGTGGTCTAATGGTTGTAGATAGTGTAGTTGGTCTTAATGTAGGGGATCTAACACAGTGGTCTAATGGTTGTAGATAGTATAGTTGGTCTTAATGTAGGGGATCTAACACAGTGGTCTAATGGTTGTAGATAGTGTAGTTGGCTCAGGTTGGTCTTAATGTAGGGGATCTAACACAGTGGTCTAATGGTTGTAGATAGTATAGTTGGTCTTAATGTAGGGGATCTAACACAGTGGTCTAATGGTTGTAGATAGTGTAGTTGGCTCAGGTTGGTCTTAATGTAGGGGATCTAACACAGTGGTCTAATGGTTGTAGATAGTGTAGTTGGCCTTAATGTAGGGGATCTAACACAGTGGTCTAATGGTTGTAGATAGTGTAGTTGGCTCAGGTTGGTCTTAATGTAGGGGATCTAACACAGTGGTCTAATGGTTGTAGATAGTGTAGTTGACTCAGGTTGGCCTTAATGTAGGGGATCTAACACAGTGGTCTAATGGTTGTAGATAGTGTAGTTGGCGCAGGTTGGTCTTAATGTAGGGGATCTAACACAGTGGTCTAATGGTTGTAGATAGTGTAGTTGGCTCAGGTTGGTCTTAATGTAGGGGATCTAACACAGTGGTCTAATGGTTGTAGATAGTGTAGTTGGTCTTAATGTAGGGGATCTAACACAGTGGTCTAATGGTTGTAGATAGTGTAGTTGGCTCAGGTTGGCCTTAATGTAGGGGATCTAACACAGTGGTCTAATGGTTGTAGATAGTGTAGTTGGCTCAGGTTGGTCTTAATGTAGGGGATCTAACACAGTGGTCTAATGGTTGTAGATAGTATAGTTGGCCTTAATGTAGGGGATCTAACACAGTGGTCTAATGGTTGTAGATAGTGTAGTTGGCCTTAATGTAGGGGATCTAACACAGTGGTCTAATGGTTGTAGATAGTGTAGTTGGCTCAGGTTGGCCTTAATGTCGTGCTTCCTGGTCCAGGTTCTAATATAGTAGTCTAATGCTCAGGGTTGTTATGACCGGCTTGGCTTCCTGCGCTCTGTGCTTCTGTGGTATGAGCTTGTGGTGTGATGTGGCGACAGGTCCCTAGCCCAGGGGGAGAGGGAGGGAGGAGCCCGGGGTCTTGTCGTCGACTCGGCAGCAGGGTCTAGAGGGCTTGTTGATCTGACTGCACTTGTTTGGCTCTGTTTTCTCTCGCTCTCTCTCTGGTCTCCTTCTCTCACTCTCTCTCTCTCTCTGGTCTCCTTCTCTCACTCTCACTCTCTCTGGTCTCCTTCTCTCGCTCTCTCTCTGGTCTCCTTCTCTCACTCTCTCTCTGGTCTCCTTCTCTCACTCTCTCTCTGGTCTCCTTCTCTCACTCTCTCTCTCTGGTCTCCTTCTCTCACTCTCGCGCTCTCTGGTATCCTTCTCTCACTCTCACTCTCTCTGGTCTCCTTCTCTCGCTCTCTCTCTGGTCTCCTTCTCTCACTCTCTCTCTGGTCTCCTTCTCTCTCTCCCTCTCTCTCTGGTCTCCTCTCTCTCTCTGGCTGTTTTTCTCCACTTCTTTCCAGTTGTCTCAGTCAGACCTGCTCTGCTGGGATTGAGTTGCTCTCTCCATCTCTCTGGAATGTTTCTCACACCAGATGTTGAGAGAAGGAACTTTATTCCTCACGCTTTCTCCCTTTTCTCTGCCTCCTCTCTTTCACTGCTTTCTCCCTTTTCTCTGCCTCCTCTCTTTCACTGCTTTCTCCCTTTTCTCTGCCTCCTCTCTTTCACTGCTTTCTCCCTTCTCTCTGCCTCCTCTCTTTCACTGCTTTCTCCCTTCTCTCTGCCTCCTCTCTTTCACTGCTTTCTCCCTTCTCTCTGCCTCCTCTCTTTCACTGCTTTCTCCCTTTTCTCTGCCTCCTCTCTTTCACTGCTTTCTCCCTTCTCTCTGCCTCCTCTCTTTCACTGCTTTCTCCCTTTTCTCTGCCTCCTCTCTTTCACTGCTTTCTCCCTTCTCTCTGCCTCCTCTCTTTCACTGCTTTCTCCCTTTTCTCTGCCTCCTCTCTTTCACTGCTTTCTCCCTTTTCTCTGCCTCCTCTCTTTCACTGCTTTCTCCCTTTTCTCTGCCTCCTCTCTTTCACTGCCTACTCTCTCTCTATATAGCTTTCATACATCTGTATTTCTCCCACTGTCTACTCTTGTCTTTCATTCCTCTTCCCTTCATCTATCTCCCCTCTCTTCCACCGTCCTTCTGTAGTGGTTGTGATCAGAGAGGGGTGGTATTGCTGAGCTGCCCTCCATTAGAGGGACCAGATGTTGCAGCTGGGGACACCATCTCCCCCTCTCCTTCCCTCCATCCCCTCTCTGTGAAGTGGTTGTGATGGGAGCAGTACAGCGTGTGTTTGGCTGGGTTCAGAAAGCTGACTCCGACTCAGATCATGCCAGGCCATTCCTGTGGCAACGTTTCATGTCTGACATCTGAGCCCCGACCAGAGAGAGAGAGAAGGATACCAGAGAGAGAGGAGACCAGAGAGAGAGGAGACCAGAGAGAGAGAGAGGCCAGAGAGAGACCAGAGAGAGAGAGAGACCAGAGAGAGACCAGAGAGAGGGAGATCAGAGAGAGAGAGACCAGAGAGAGAGAGAGGCCAGAGAGAGACCAGAGAGAGAGAGAGAGACCAGAGAGAGACCAGAGACCAGAGAGAGACCAGAGAGAGAGAGAGGAGACCAGAGAGAGAGAGAGACCAGAGAGAGACCAGAGAGAGAGAGGAGACCAGAGAGAGAGAGACCAGAGAGAGACCAGAGAGAGAGAGAGAGAGACCAGAGAGAGAGAGAGACCAGAGAGAGAGAGAGACCAGAGAGAGAGAGAGACCAGAGAGAGACCAGAGAGAGGGAGACCAGAGAGAGAGAGACCAGAGAGAGAGACCAGCGAGAGAGAGAGAACAGAGAGAGAGAGACAAGAGAGAGAGAGAGACCAGCGAGAGACCAGAGAGAGAGAGAGAGAGACCAGCGAGAGAGAGAGAACAGAGAGAGAGAACCAGAGAGAGAGAGAGACCAGAGAGAGACCAGAGAGAGAGAGAGACCAGAGAGAGAGAGAGACCAGAGAGAGAGAGAGACCAGAGAGAGAGAGAGACCAGAGACCAGAGAGAGACCAGAGACCAGAGAGAGACCAAAGAGAGAGAGACCAAAGAGAGAGAGACCAAAGAGAGAGAGACCAAAGAGAGAGAGACCAAAGAGAGAGAGACCAGAGAGAGAGAGACCAGAGAGAGAGAGAGAGACCAGAGAGAGACCTGAGAGAGAGAGAGACTAGAGAGAGAGACCTGAGAGAGAGAGAGAGAGACCTGAGAGAGAGAGAGAGAGAGAGACCAGAGAGAGAGAGACCAGAGAGAGAGAGAGAGACCAGAGAGAGAGAGAGAGACCAGAGAGAGAGAGAGAGAGACCAGAGAGAGAGAGAGACTAGAGAGAGAGAGAGACTAGAGAGAGAGAGAGACTAGAGAGAGAGAGAGAGCACCTAGCTGCAACAACTGGAGCTGCCTTGCAAATGGCAACCTATCCCCTAAGGGTGAAAAGTAATGCAGTATAAAGGGAATAGGGTGCGATTTGGGATAGATCCTAGAAGTTCTCTGATGCTATGGTGGTGCACCACATCCTAGAGGTTCTCTGATACTATGGTGGCAGCACCACATCCTAGAGGTTCTCTGATACTATGGTGGTACACCACATCCTAGAGGTTCTCTGATGCTATGGTGGTGCACCACATCCTAGAGGTTCTCTGATACTATGGTGGTGCACCACATCCTAGAGGTTCTCTGATACTATGGTGGTACACCACATCCTAGAGGTTCTCTGATACTATGGTGGTACACCACATCCTAGAGGTTCTCTGATACTATGGTGGTACACCACATCCTAGAGGTTCTCTGATACTATGGTGGTACACCACATCCTAGAGGTTCTCTGATACTATGGTGGTACACCACATCCTAGAGGTTCTCTGATACTATGGTGGTGCACCACATCCTAGAGGTTCTCTGATGCTATGGTGGTACACCACATCCTAGAGGTTCTCTGATACTATGGTGGTACACCACATCCTAGAGGTTCTCTGATACTATGGTGGTACACCACATCCTAGAGGTTCTCTGATACTATGGTGGTGCACCACATCCTAGAGGTTCTCTGATGCTATGGTGGTACACCACATCCTAGAGGTTCTCTGATACTATGGTGGAGCACCACATCCTAGAGGTTCTCTGATACTATGGTGGTACACCACATCCTAGAGGTTCTCTGATACTATGGTGGTACACCACATCCTAGAGGTTCTCTGATACTATGGTGGTGCACCACATCCTAGAGGTTCTCTGATACTATGGTGGTACACCACATCCTAGAGGTTCTCTGATACTATGGTGGTACACCACATCCTAGAGGTTCTCTGATACTATGGTGGCAGCACCACATCCTAGAGGTTCTCTGATACTATGGTGGTACACCACATCCTAGAGGTTCTCTGATACTATGGTGGTACACCACATCCTAGAGGTTCTCTGATACTATGGTGGTACACCACATCCTAGAGGTTCTCTGATACTATGGTGGTACACCACATCCTAGAGGTTCTCTGATACTATGGTGGCAGCACCACATCCTAGAGGTTCTCTGATACTATGGTGGTACACCACATCCTAGAGGTTCTCTGATGCTATGGTGGCAGCACCACATCCTAGAGGTTCTCTGATACTATGGTGATACATCACATCCTAGAGGTTCTCTGATACTATGGTGGTACACCACATCCTAGAGGTTCTCTGATACTATGGTGGTGCACCACATCCTAAAGGTTCTCTGATATTATGGTGGTACACCACATCCTAGAGGTTCTCTGATACTATGGTGATACATCACATCCTAGAGGTTCTCTGATGCTATGGTGGTACACCACATCCTAGAGGTTCTCTGATACTATGGTGGTGCACCACATCCTAGAGGTTCTCTGATATTATGGTGGTACACCACATCCTAGAGGTTCTCTGATACTATGGTGATACATCACATCCTAGAGGTTCTCTGATACTATGGTGGTGCACCACATCCTAGAGGTTCTCTGATACTATGGTGGTACACCACATCCTAGAGGTTCTCTGATGCTATGGTGGCAGCACCACATCCTAGAGGTTCTCTGATACTATGGTGGTACACCACATCCTAGAGGTTCTCTGATACTATGGTGGTACACCACATCCTAGAGGTTCTCTGATACTATGGTGGCACCACATCCTAGAGGTTCTCTGATGCTATGGTGGTGCACCACATCCTAGAGGTTCTCTGATACTATGGTGGTACACCACATCCTAGAGGTTCTCTGATGCTATGGTGGCACCACATCCTAGAGGTTCTCTGATACTATGGTGGTACACCACATCCTAGAGGTTCTCTGATACTATGGTGGTACACCACATCCTAGAGGTTCTCTGATACTATGGTGGTACACCACATCCTAGAGGTTCTCTGATACTATGGTGGCAGCACCACATCCTAGAGGTTCTCTGATACTATGGTGGTACACCACATCCTAGAGGTTCTCTGATACTATGGTGGTACACCACATCCTAGAGGTTCTCTGATACTATGGTGGTACACCACATCCTAGAGGTTCTCTGATACTATGGTGGTGCACCACATCCTAGAGGTTCTCTGATACTATGGTGGTACACCACATCCTAGAGGTTCTCTGATACTATGGTGGTACACCACATCCTAGAGGTTCTCTGATACTATGGTGGCAGCACATCCTAGAGGTTCTCTGATACTATGGTGGTACACCACATCCTAGAGGTTCTCTGATACTATGGTGGTACACCACATCCTAGAGGTTCTCTGATACTATGGTGGTACACCACATCCTAGAGGTTCTCTGATGCTATGGTGGCAGCACCACATCCTAGAGGTTCTCTGATACTATGGTGGTACACCACATCCTAGAGGTTCTCTGATACTATGGTGGTGCACCACATCCTAGAGGTTCTCTGATGCTATGGTGGCACCACATCCTAGAGGTTCTCTGATGCTATGGTGGTACACCACATCCTAGAGGTTCTCTGATACTATGGTGGTACACCACATCCTAGAGGTTCTCTGATACTATGGTGGTGCACCACATCCTAGAGGTTCTCTGATACTATGGTGGTACACCACATCCTAGAGGTTCTCTGATACTATGGTGGTACACCACATCCTAGAGGTTCTCTGATACTATGGTGGCACCACATCCTAGAGGTTCTCTGATACTATGGTGGTACACCACATCCTAGAGGTTCTCTGATACTATGGTGGTACACCACATCCTAGAGGTTCTCTGATACTATGGTGGTACACCACATCCTAGAGGTTCTCTGATACTATGGTGGTACACCACATCCTAGAGGTTCTCTGATACTATGGTGGCAGCACCACATCCTAGAGGTTCTCTGATACTATGGTGGCAGCACCACATCCTAGAGGTTCTCTGATACTATGGTGGTACACCACATCCTAGAGGTTCTCTGATACTATGGTGGTACACCACATCCTAGAGGTTCTCTGATACTATGGTGGTACACCACATCCTAGAGGTTCTCTGATACTATGGTGGTACACCACATCCTAGAGGTTCTCTGATACTATGGTGGTACACCACATCCTAGAGGTTCTCTGATACTATGGTGGTACACCACATCTTAGAGGTTCTCTGATACTATGGTGGCACCACATCCTAGAGGTTCTCTGATACTATGGTGGTACACCACATCCTAGAGGTTCTCTGATACTATGGTGGTACACCACATCCTAGAGGTTCTCTGATACTATGGTGGTACACCACATCCTAGAGGTTCTCTGATACTATGGTGGCACCACATCCTAGAGGTTCTCTGATACTATGGTGGTACACCACATCCTAGAGGTTCTCTGATACTATGGTGGTACACCACATCCTAGAGGTTCTCTGATACTATGGTGGTGCACCACATCCTAGAGGTTCTCTGATACTATGGTGGTACACCACATCCTAGAGGTTCTCTGATACTATGGTGGTACACCACATCCTAGAGGTTCTCTGATACTATGGTGGTGCACCACATCCTAGAGGTTCTCTGATACTATGGTGGTACACCACATCCTAGAGGTTCTCTGATACTATGGTGGTACACCACATCCTAGAGGTTCTCTGATACTATGGTGGCACCACATCCTAGAGGTTCTCTGATACTATGGTGGTACACCACATCCTAGAGGTTCTCTGATACTATGGTGGTACACCACATCCTAGAGGTTCTCTGATACTATGGTGGCACCACATCCTAGAGGTTCTCTGATACTATGGTGGCACCACATCCTAGAGGTTCTCTGATACTATGGTGGAGCACCACATCCTAGAGATTCTCTGATACTATGGTGGTACACCACATCCTAGAGGTTCTCTGATACTATGGTGGAGCACCACATCCTAGAGGTTCTCTGATACTATGGTGGCACCACATCCTAGAGGTTCTCTGATACTATGGTGGAGCACCACATCCTAGAGGTTCTCTGATACTATGGTGGTGCACCACATCCTAGAGGTTCTCTGATACTATGGTGGCAGCACATCCTAGAGGTTCTCTGATACTATGGTGGTACACCACATCCTAGAGGTTCTCTGATACTATGGTGGTACACCACATCCTAGAGGTTCTCTGATACTATGGTGGTATACCACATCCTAGAGGTTCTCTGATACTATGGTGGCAGCACATCCTAGAGGTTCTCTGATACTATGGTGGTACACCACATCCTAGAGGTTCTCTGATGCTATGGTGGTACACCACATCCTAGAGGTTCTCTGATACTATGGTGGTACACCACATCCTAGAGGTTCTCTGATACTATGGTGGTGCACCACATCCTAGAGGTTCTCTGATGCTCTGGTGGAGCTCACATCCTAGAGGTTCTCTGATACTATGGTGGTACACCACATCCTAGAGGTTCTCTGATACTATGGTGGCACCACATCCTAGAGGTTCTCTGATACTATGGTGGTGCACCACATCCTAGAGGTTCTCTGATACTATGGTGGTACACCACATCCTAGAGGTTCTCTGATACTATGGTGGTACACCACATCCTAGAGGTTCTCTGATACTATGGTGGTACACCACATCCTAGAGGTTCTCTGATACTATGGTGGCAGCACCACATCCTAGAGGTTCTCTGATACTATGGTGGTTCACCACATCCTAGAGGTTCTCTGATGCTATGGTGGTACACCACATCCTAGAGGTTCTCTGATGCTATGGTGGTGCACCACATCCTAGAGGTTCTCTGATACTATGGTGGTACACCACATCCTAGAGGTTCTCTGATACTATGGTGGTACACCACATCCTAGAGGTTCTCTGATACTATGGTGGTACACCACATCCTAGAGGTTCTCTGATACTATGGTGGTACACCACATCCTAGAGGTTCTCTGATACTATGGTGGTACACCACATCCTAGAGGTTCTCTGATACTATGGTGGTACACCACATCCTAGAGGTTCTCTGATACTATGGTGGTACACCACATCCTAGAGGTTCTCTGATACTATGGTGGTACACCACATCCTAGAGGTTCTCTGATACTATGGTGGCACCACATCCTAGAGGTTCTCTGATGCTATGGTGGCACCACATCCTAGAGGTTCTCTGATATTATGGTGGCACCACATCCTAGAGGTTCTCTGATACTATGGTGGTACACCACATCCTAGAGGTTCTCTGATGCTATGGTGGCACCACATCCTAGAGGTTCTCTGATGCTATGGTGGTACACCACATCCTAGAGGTTCTCTGATGTTATGGTGGTACACCACATCCTAGAGGTTCTCTGATACTATGGTGGTACACCACATCCTAGAGGTTCTCTGATACTATGGTGGTACACCACATCCTAGAGGTTCTCTGATACTATGGTGGTGCACCACATCCTAGAGGTTCTCTGATACTATGGTGGTACACCACATCCTAGAGGTTCTCTGATGCTATGGTGGCAGCACCACATCCTAGAGGTTCTCTGATACTATGGTGGTACACCACATCCTAGAGGTTCTCTGATACTATGGTGGTACACCACATCCTAGAGGTTCTCTGATACTATGGTGGTACACCACATCCTAGAGGTTCTCTGATACTATGGCAGCACCACATCCTAGAGGTTCTCTGATACTATGGTGGTACACCACATCCTAGAGGTTCTCTGATACTATGGCAGCACCACATCCTAGAGGTTCTCTGATACTATGGTGGTTCACCACATCCTAGAGGGTCTCTGATACTATGGTGGTACACCACATCCTAGAGGTTCTCTGATACTATGGTGGTGCACCACATCCTAGAGGTTCTCTGATACTATGGTGGTACACCACATCCTAGAGGTTCTCTGATACTATGGTGGTACACCACATCCTAGAGGTTCTCTGATACTATGGTGGTACACCACATCCTAGAGGTTCTCTGATACTATGGTGGTACACCACATCCTAGAGGTTCTCTGATACTATGGTGGTACACCACATCCTAGAGGTTCTCTGATACTATGGCAGCACCACATCCTAGATGTTCTCTGATACTATGGTGGTACTTCACATCCTAGAGGTTCTCTGATACTATGGTGGTACACCACATCCTAGAGGTTCTCTGATACTATGGTGGTGCACCACATCCTAGAGGTTCTCTGATACTATGATGGTACACCACATCCTAGAGGTTCTCTGATACTATGGTGGTACACCACATCCTAGAGGTTCTCTGATACTATGGTGGTACACCACATCCTAGAGGTTCTCTGATACTATGGTGGCAGCACATCCTAGAGGTTCTCTGATACTATGGTGGTACACCACATCCTAGAGGTTCTCTGATACTATGGTGGTACACCACATCCTAGAGGTTCTCTGATACTATGGTGGTGCACCACATCCTAGAGGTTCTCTGATACTATGGTGGTACACCACATCCTAGAGGTTCTCTGATACTATGGTGGTACACCACATCCTAGAGGTTCTCTGATACTATGGTGGTACACCACATCCTAGAGGTTCTCTGATACTATGGTGGTACACCACATCCTAGAGGTTCTCTGATACTATGGTGGTGCACCACATCCTAGAGGTTCTCTGATACTATGGTGGAGCACCACATCCTAGAGGTTCTCTGATACTATGGTGGCACCACATCCTAGAGGTTCTCTGATACTATGGTGGTACACCACATCCTAGAGGTTCTCTGATACTATGGTGGTACACCACATCCTAGAGGTTCTCTGATACTATGGTGGTACACCACATCCTAGAGGTTCTCTGATACTATGGTGGCACCACATCCTAGAGGTTCTCTGATACTATGGTGGAGCACCACATCCTAGAGGTTCTCTGATACTATGGTGGTGCACCACATCCTAGAGGTTCTCTGATATTATGGTGGTACACCACATCCTAGAGGTTCTCTGATACTATGGTGGTACACCACATCCTAGAGGTTCTCTGATGCTCTGGTGGTACACCACATCCTAGAGGTTCTCTGATACTATGGTGGTACACCACATCCTAGAGGTTCTCTGATACTATGGTGGTACACCACATCCTAGAGGTTCTCTGATACTATGGTGGTACACCACATCCTAGAGGTTCTCTGATACTATGGTGGCACCACATCCTAGAGGTTCTCTGATACTATGGTGGTACACCACATCCTAGAGGTTCTCTGATACTATGGTGGTACACCACATCCTAGAGGTTCTCTGATACTATGGTGGTACACCACATCCTAGAGGTTCTCTGATACTATGGTGGCAGCCTCCAGCCTCTCATTAGAGGCCCTGCTTCCTACTCGTTGCTCTGGACGAGGGGGGTGAGGTCGGTCATTCAGGCAGTCGGCTACTCTGATGTCACCCTCCTCTCCAGCTGTTCCTAAGCCCCTGAGCCTGTGGCTGGGTAACCTCTGACCCCTCCTCAACCCCCCCTCAACCCCTCCTCACCCTCCCCTCAACTCCTCTTCAACTCACCCTCCCCTCACCCCCTCCTCAGTGACCTCAATCTGGACTTCAGACAAACCTGTCTAAAACATAATCTCGCTGTCTGGAAACATGCCTGAGGGTCATGGCCTGGTCTGTAAGTGGTTTGTGTACAGGTCAGAGGTGGCAGGCCAGCGCAGGGCTGTAGAGAAGAGGCTCTCGTCTCAGTAACACCAAGGTCTACTTTATATCCGGCTTGTAAGTACTTTAAAGACTGCTAATCATTAGTTTATATCCAGTATGTTAAGGGTTGTATAAAGTGTTACCGTGGTTATATCTGAATGTAAAGGGTTACAGGGTCTGTAACCATGTTTACATGAGGTCAAAACCAGGTCTGTAACCATGTTTACATGGGGTCAAAACCAGGTCTGTAACCATGTTTACATGAGGTCAAAACCAGGTCTGTAACCATGTTTACATGAGGTCAAAACCAGGTCTGTAACCATGTTTACATGAGGTCAAAACCAGGTCTGTAACCATGTTTACATGAGGTCACCATCGTAAACGTCTGTTCCCAGTGGACCTTGTATAAAGACACCATGTGCAGCCAGTCAGCCAGCCAGCCAGCCAGCCAGCCAGCCAGCCAGACCAGGTCAGCTTAGCCTTGTCTTTCCTCATCCTGGGCATCTGGTTGTCATTGGTTTTGGAGTGTCAGGCAGGGTGTGTTGGGGGTGGTTTCTGTAGCCTGTGAGAGGTGCCTCCTGGGGCAGCCACCTCCCCCTCACACCTGTCCTCCCCTCACTTCCCCCATCCTCCCTCCCCATCCTCCCCCTCACACCATGTCCTTCCACTCACACCCTGTCCTTCCACTCACACCCTGTCCTCCCCCTCACCTCTCCCGTCCTCCCCCTCACCTCTCCTGTCCTCCCCCTCACCTCCCCCTCACCTCTCCCGTCCTCCCCCTCACCTCTCCTGTCCTCCCCCTCACACCCCGTCCTCCCCCTCACCTCTCCTGTCCTCCCCCTCACCTCTCCCGTCCTCCCCCTCACACCCCTTCCTCCCCCTACCCCATACATCCCCTCCCAGCACCAGGCCTGTTTAATGAGTAGCCCCTGTCCTGTACCTCAGGCTGACAGACAGTCAGACAGTGAGGACCTGGTCCTCTCTGTTTGGTGTAAAGTCATAGTCCATGACAGGAGACTCCCGTCCTGTTGGCCTGCCTGTTCTGCCTGGGCTGCTGGGTAAATAAGCAACCATCTGGGAGAGCTGAAATGAATTACAGCACGTGCCTCCCTGCGGGCCACAGCCCACTTCCTGTGCGTGTGCGGCACGTGTCTTCAATGACCTGCTGTGTGACTGTTGAAGTAGTTGGAAGTTAAGTGCTAGAATTGATGGCTAGTTTTTGATAGGGTTGTATGACATCACATAATGAAGGCCTCACTTTGATCCCTGGTAGAACTGTCTGTCTTTTATCCTGCAGCTCATCTCTTCTTCTCTCTCTCTTCTCTGTCTGTCTTTTGTCCTGGAGCTCATCTCTTCTCTCTCTCTCTCTTCTCTGTCTGTCTTTTGTCCTGGAGCTCATCTCTTCTTCTCTCTCTCTTCTCTGTCTGTCTTTTGTCCTGGAGCTCATCTCTTCTCTCTCTCTCTCTTCTCTGTCTGTCTTTTGTCCTGGAGCTCATCTCTTCTCTCTCTCTCTCTTCTCTGTCTGTCTTTTATCCTGCAGCTCATCTCTTCTTCTCTCTCTCTTCTCTGTCTGTCTTTTGTCCTGGAGCTCATCTCTTCTCTCTCTCTCTCTTCTCTGTCTGTCTTTTGTCCTGGAGCTCATCTCTCTCTCTCTCTCTCTTCTCTGTCTGTCTTTTGTCCTGGAGCTCATCTCTCTCTCTCTCTCTCTTCTCTGTCTGTCTTTTGTCCTGGAGCTCATCTCTCTCTCTCTCTCTCTTCTCTGTCTGTCTTTTGTTCTGCAGCTCATCTCTTCTCTCTCTCTCTCTTCTCTGTCTGTCTTTTGTCCTGCAACTCATCTCTTCTCTCTCTCTCTCTCTCTTCTCTGTCTGTCTTTTGTTCTGCAGCTCATCTCTTCTTCTCTCTCTCTCTTCTCTGTCTGTCTTTTGTCCTGCAGCTCATCTCTTCTTCTCTCTCTCTTCTCTGTCTGTCTTTTGTTCTGCAGCTCATCTCTTCTTCTCTCTCTCTTCTCTGTCTGTCTTTTGTCCTGCAGCTCATCTCTTCTTCTCTCTCTCTCTCTTCTCTGTCTGTCTTTTGTTCTGCAGCTCATCTCTTCTTCTCTCTCTCTTCTCTGTCTGTCTTTTGTCCTGGAGCTCATCTCTTCTCTCTCTCTCTCTTCTCTGTCTGTCTTTTGTCCTGGAGCTCATCTCTCTCTCTCTCTCTCTTCTCTGTCTGTCTTTTGTCCTGGAGCTCATCTCTCTCTCTCTCTCTCTTCTCTGTCTGTCTTTTGTCCTGGAGCTCATCTCTCTCTCTCTCTCTCTTCTCTGTCTGTCTTTTGTTCTGCAGCTCATCTCTTCTCTCTCTCTCTCTTCTCTGTCTGTCTTTTGTCCTGCAGCTCATCTCTTCTCTCTCTCTCTCTTCTCTGTCTGTGTTTTGTCCTGCAGTTCATCTCTTCTCTCTCTCTTCTGTCTGTCTTTTGTCCTGCAGCTCATCTCTTCTCTCTCTCTCTCTTCTCTGTCTGTGTTTTGTCCTGCAGTTCATCTCTTCTCTCTCTCTTCTGTCTGTCTTTTGTTCTGCAGCTCATCTCTTCTCTCTCTCTCTCTTCTGTCTGTCTTTTGTTCTGCAGCTCATCTCTTCTCTCTCTCTTCTCTGTCTGTCTTTTGTCCTGCAACTCATCTCTTCTCTCTCTCTCTCTCTTCTCTGTCTGTCTTTTGTCCTGCAACTCATCTCTTCTCTCTCTCTCTCTCTCTTCTCTGTCTGTCTTTTGTCCTGCAGCTCATCTCTTCTCTCTCTCTCTCTTCTCTGTCTGTGTTTTGTCCTGCAGTTCATCTCTTCTCTCTCTCTTCTGTCTGTCTTTTGTTCTGCAGCTCATCTCTTCTCTCTCTCTCTCTTCTCTGTCTGTCTTTTGTTCTGCAACTCATCTCTTCTCTCTCTCTCTCTTCTCTGTCTGTCTTTTGTTCTGCAACTCATCTCTTCTCTCTCTCTCTCTTCTCTGTCTGTCTTTTGTCCTGCAACTCATCTCTTCTCTCTCTCTCTCTCTCTTCTCTGTCTGTCTTTTGTTCTGCAGCTCATCTCTTCTTCTCTCTCTCTTCTCTGTCTTTTGTTCTGCAGCTCATCTCTTCTTCTCTCTCTCTCTTCTCTGTCTGTCTTTTGTCCTGCAGCTCATCTCTTCTTCTCTCTCTCTTCTCTGTCTGTCTTTTGTTCTGCAGCTCATCTCTTCTTCTCTCTCTCTTCTCTGTCTGTCTTTTGTCCTGCAGCTCATCTCTTCTCTCTCTCTCTCTTCTCTGTCTGTGTTTTGTCCTGCAGTTCATCTCTTCTCTCTCTCTTCTGTCTGTCTTTTGTTCTGCAGCTCATCTCTTCTCTCTCTCTCTCTTCTCTGTCTGTGTTTTGTCCTGCAGTTCATCTCTTCTCTCTCTCTTCTCTGTCTGTCTTTTGTCCTGCAGCTCATCTCTTCTCTCTCTCTCTCTTCTCTGTCTGTCTTTTGTCCTGCAGCTCATCTCTTCTCTCTCTCTTCTCTGTCTGTCTTTTGTCCTGGAGCTCATCTCTTCTTCTCTCTCTCTTCTCTGTCTGTGTTTTGTCCTGCAGTTCATCTCTTCTCTCTCTCTTCTGTCTGTCTTTTGTCCTGGAGCTCATCTCTCTCTCTCTCTCTCTTCTCTGTCTGTCTTTTGTCCTGCAGCTCATCTCTTCTCTCTCTCTCTCTTCTGTCTGTCTTTTGTTCTGCAGCTCATCTCTTCTCTCTCTCTTCTCTGTCTGTCTTTTGTCCTGCAACTCATCTCTTCTCTCTCTCTCTCTCTCTTCTCTGTCTGTCTTTTGTCCTGCAACTCATCTCTTCCCTCTCTCTCTCTCTCTTCTCTGTCTGTCTTTTGTCCTGCAGCTCATCTCTTCTCTCTCTCTCTCTTCTCTGTCTGTGTTTTGTCCTGCAGTTCATCTCTTCTCTCTCTCTTCTGTCTGTCTTTTGTTCTGCAGCTCATCTCTTCTCTCTCTCTCTCTTCTCTGTCTGTCTTTTGTTCTGCAGCTCATCTCTTCTCTCTCTCTCTCTTCTCTGTCTGTCTTTTGTTCTGCAACTCATCTCTTCTCTCTCTCTCTCTTCTCTGTCTGTCTTTTGTTCTGCAACTCATCTCTTCTCTCTCTCTCTCTTCTCTGTCTGTCTTTTGTCCTGCAACTCATCTCTTCTCTCTCTCTCTCTCTCTTCTCTGTCTGTCTTTTGTTCTGCAGCTCATCTCTTCTTCTCTCTCTCTTCTCTGTCTGTCTTTTGTCCTGCAGCTCATCTCTTCTCTCTCTCTCTCTCTCTTCTCTGTCTGTCTTTTGTTCTGCAGCTCATCTCTTCTTCTCTCTCTCTTCTCTGTCTTTTGTTCTGCAGCTCATCTCTTCTTCTCTCTCTCTCTTCTCTGTCTGTCTTTTGTCCTGCAGCTCATCTCTTCTTCTCTCTCTCTTCTCTGTCTGTCTTTTGTTCTGCAGCTCATCTCTTCTTCTCTCTCTCTCTCTTCTCTGTCTGTCTTTTGTCCTGCAGCTCATCTCTTCTTCTCTCTCTCTTCTCTGTCTGTCTTTTGTCCCGGGACTCATCCTTCGGTCTCCTCTCTGTCCACAGCTCCCTGTCAGCCCTGCAGTGATGCTGAGGTGCTGTTAGCGGTCTGCACCAGCGACTTTGGTAAGAACTATTTACAAACCCTTTATGCATCCTTTTATGTATACTCATTAAAGGTACAATAGGTTAAAATGACTCTGCCGTTTCCTGGTCGCTAACTGATCTACTGCTTATTACACTTGCTTTCAATGAGAATGACAGATCTATAACTCATATTTCTATGTGCATTTGGTTGGATCGCACACAAAGTTACAAACTGGACCTTTAAATGTTACTCTTGTGGTTATGGCACAGTTTGTATTGTACTGTAGTATTTGTTATACTGTATCAGTATACTGTACTGTAGTATTTGTTATGCTGTATCAGTATACTGTACTGTAGTATTTGTTATACTGTATCAGTATACTGTAGTATTTTTTATACTGTATCAGTATACTGTAGTATTTGTTATGCTGTATCAGTATACTGTACTGTAGTATTTGTTATGCTGTATCAGTATACTGTACTGTAGTATTTGTTATGCTGAATCAGTATACTGTACTGTAGTACTCTAACATATATTAACACTCTCCTCTCCTCCTCTCTGCAGTGGGGAGGGGCACCATCCAGGGGGTGGAGCAGGAGGCGGAGCAGTTGTCGGTCACCGTGGCGATAAGCCGCCTGTACAGACAGAAGACTCAGGTGTTTGTGTCAGGGGGAGTGAGATTGAGGAGGTGGACAGGCAGGGTGAGGATGCCCAGGCAGTGTTGGGTGAGGCCCGGCCCGGGGAAGGGAGACTTCCTGTTCACGGGGAGCGTACGGTTCGGGGAGGCCTGGATGGGGTGTGCCCCGAGATACAAGGACTTCCTCAGACTGTACCAGGAGGCAGAGCAGAGTGGGACTAACCCCTGTCAGGTGGACTCAGACTGAGGGTCCGGGAGCTACCTGGCCACACCCACAACAACAGGCCTCTTCCTGAATGGACAGCAGACTCAGGTCTGAGCTGAATGTGGACACTAACTGAGAGGGGTGCAGACAGACACACTGACACACAGATGGACAGACAGACTGGCCCAGACACACAGGCACCTTCTGATCCTACTGTATTCCTGCTCTGGTGCTCCTGAATGTTGCCAAGCAGCATTGCAACTGTTGGACTAATTTCTCAAAGCCAACATTGTTGTTGTTGTTGTTCCGGAATGTTCTAAACCTGTTCCATTGACGTTCCATTGGAATGTTCTCAGACTTCCATTCTCTGAGACGTACATCAACTGTCAGGTGATGTGAGGTTTGTAATGTAGCAGACCTTCTCTGGAACTGATGTGTTTAAAATGTGAACCATGAACATTTCTGAAACGGAGGATCCAACTGCTTTGTGAAAAGCTTCATGTACAGTTTTGAAGATGTTTCTTATGAAAGAAATGTATACATTAAAAGCCTGCTTTTTATTTGTGATTTATTTTGTTTTTATGAAAATGTAGAAGTGCAATTTACAGTCGTTATTATGTCCTCAGGCTGTTGAATTATAAACCCCCTTTTTGTGATTAAAAGTTTTATTCCTTGGAACATCGCGTTGTGTTTTGGTGTGTGTGTGTGCGCAGGTTTTTTGTATGTGTGTGTGAAGTGAATACATATATATATTTAAACAAACCAAATCACCAAGGACAAAACCAACCTAAAACGCCCAGACAGACAGACTTCAGTGTTCATGGCCATTTCCTATTGAAGACATTGTTCCTGTTATGAATGTTTAGTCTCCTCACCTTGCAGGGCGGTGCAGAGTTTACATGTCTGCTCACAATGAAGGTCAGTGTGTTGACATGAGTAGAGGTTAAACCAGTAAACACTAGTAGACCCTGATCACATTAGGGGCTGGATTCAATCTGTTTCGCTGAAGTTCAGCGTTGCAGTGTGATTCAAATTGAAACGCAATGTTCCCGAGTTAGCGGAGACATTCACGCTGAACGCTGCTTATGTCGTCTCAGTAGGAAATTAACTTCACCCACTAAACGTCTAAGACTTTGGGGATCATTTACATATTTGATTTGCAATTGTAAGACCACTAGGTATCCCCCCAAAAATAATTTGAATGTTTTTTGGGACAAAATATTTAATTTGGCCTTTACTACTATAGCCCATAGAAACATATTGAATAACACATTCATAAATGTCAAACCAGACAGTCAAAAAATAAATCAGAAGGAAAATAAATCAGAAGGAATACGATTTAAGTGTCTGTGCTGTATCTAGGAAAGCTCAGGAAATATTTATAAAAATTGTTTTGACACAGTTAAAGCTTTCTGGGTGACTTGGAACAAATGCACGTAGAAATGTAGTTATAGATCTGTCGTTGTCGTTGAAAGCAAGTCTAAGAAGCTGTAGGTATGTTCTATGTGTGCTATTGCAGTGCTTTCTGTTCTTAGGTTTCATTTTTGCATCTTTTGCTTTCGGTTTTGTACACTAGCTGAAAATACAATATTTTTGGTTATGGAAAATCTATTTCACAGCAGTTTGGATGGTACAAGAGCATCCTGTCGGGCTGTATCACCTCCTGGTACGGCAACTTCTCCGCCTACAACCGTAAGGCTCTCCAGAGGGTAGTGAGCTCTGCCCAACGCATCACCGGGGGCAAACTACCTGCCCTCCAGGACACTTACACCACCCGATGTCACAGGAAGGCCATAAAGATCATCAAGGACAACAACCACCCGAGCCACTGCCTGTTCACCCCGCTATCATCCAGAAGGCGAGGTCAGTACAGGTGCATCAAAGCTGGGACCGAGAGACTGAAAAACAGCTTCTATCTCAAGGTCATCAGACTGTTAAACAGCCATCACTAACATTGAGTGGCTGCTGCCAACATACTGACTCAAATCTCTAGCCTGTTTAATAATTAAAAATTGGATGTAATAAATGTATCACTAGTCACTTTAAACAATGCCACTTTATATAATGTTTACATACCCTACATTACTCATCTCATATGTATATACTGTACTCTATACCATCTACTGCATCTTGCCAATGCCGCACGGCCATCGCTCATCCATGGCTGGCTGTCTGTCTGACTGTCTGACTGATAGCCAGCCAGTCAGACAGCCAGACAGCCAGTCAGACAGACAGACAGCTAGCCAGTCAGACAGCCAGTCAGTGTTGGGGGTGGTGTATCAGGCAGGGTGTGTTTGGAGTGGTGTGTCAGGCAGGGTGTGTTGAGGGTGGTGTTGGGGGTGGTGTGTCAGGCAGGGTGTGTTGGGGGTGGTGTGTCAGGCAGGGTGTGTTGGGGGTGGTGTGTCAGGCAGGGTGTGTTGGGGGTGGTGTGTCAGGCAGGGTGTGTTGGGGGTGGTGTGTCAGGCAGGGTGTGTTGGGGGTGGTGTATCAGGCAGGGTGTGTTGGGGGTGGTGTGTCAGGCAGGGTGTGTTGGGGGTGGTGTATCAGGCAGGGTGTGTTGGGGGTGGTGTATCAGGCAGGGTGGTGTTGGGGGTGATGTGTCAGTCAGGGTGTGTTGGGGGTGGTGTGTCAGGCAGGGTGTGTTGGGGGTGGTGTGTCAGGCAGGGTGTGTTAGGGTGGTCTGACAGGCAGGGTGTGTTGAGGGTGGTGAGTCAGGCAGGGTGTGTTGAGGGTGGTGTGTTAGGGGTGGTGTGGCAGGCAGGGTGTGTTGGGGGTGGTGTGTTAGGGGTGGTGTGGCAGGCAGGGTGTGTTGGGGGTGGTTTCTGTAGCCTCTGAGAAGTACCTCCTGAGGCAGCCACCTCTTCCATCCTCCCCCTCACACCTCGTCCACCCCCTCACCTCTCCCGTCCTCCCCCTCACACCCCTTCCTCCCCCTCACCTCTCCCGTCCACCCCCTCATCTCTCCCGTCCTCCCCCTCACACCCCGTCCTCCCCCTCACCTCTCCCGTCCTCCCCCTCACACCCCGTCCTCCCCCTCACCTCTCCCGTCCTCCCCCTCACCTCTCCCGTCCTCCCCCTCACACCCCGTCCTCCCCCTCACCTCTCCCGTCCTCCCCCTCACCTCTCCCGTCCTCCCACTCACCTCTCCCGTCCACCCCCTCACCTCTCCCGTCCTCCCCCTCACCTCTCCCGTCCACCCCCTCACCTCTCCCGTCCTCCCCCTCACACCCCGTCCTCCCCCTCACCTCTCCCGTCCTCCCCCTCACCTCTCCCGTCCTCCCCCTCACACCCCGTCCTCCCCGTCACCTCTCCCGTCCTCCCCCTCACACCCCGTCCTCCCCCTCACCTCTCCCGTCCTCCCCCTCACCTCTCCCGTCCTCCCCCTCACACCCCGTCCTCCCCCTCACCTCTCCCGTCCACCCCCTCACCTCTCCCGTCCTTCCCCTCACACCCCTTCCTCCCCCTCACCTCTCCCGTCCTCCCCCTCACCTCTCCCGTCCTCCCCCTCACACCCCGTCCTCCCCCTCACCTCTCCCGTCCTCCCCCTCACCTCTCCCGTCCTCCCCCTCACCTCTCCCGTCCTCCCCCTCACACCCTGTCCTTCCACTCACACCCCGTCCTCCCCCTCACCTCTCCCGTCCTCCCCCTCACCTCTCCCGTCCTCCCCCTCACACCCCTTCCTCCCCCTACCCCATACATCCCCTCTCAGCACCAGGCCTGTTTAATGAGTAGCCCCTGTCCTGTACCTCAGGCTGACAGACAGTCAGACAGTGAGGACCTGGTCCTCTCTGTTTGGTGTAATGTCATAGTCCATGACAGGAGACTCCCGTCCTACTGCCTCCCTGTCGGCCTGCTTGGGCTGCCTGTTATACTTCTGTTCTGCCTGCCTGCTGGGGCTGCTGGGTAAATAAACAACCATCTGGGAAACATGAAGTTAATTACAGCACATGCCTCCCTGCGGGCCACAGCCCACTTCCTGTATGTGTCGAGCACGTGCCTGGTGCCAATGACTGGCCTTGTGTGTGTCTGTTATTGAGGTAGTTGAAGCTGTAAAGTGATAGAGAAAGTGGTAGAGGTGATAGCAAGTCTGTGACAGTAACTGTTGTATGACATAAAAGAGGCATCCATTTAGTCTCTTGCTGGACATGGTATACTACAGCTGTCTGCCTTTCTTTTGGCCTGTGGCTCATCCCTTCTTCTCTCTCCATAGAGGGGTGCAGACAGACAGACAGACAGACAGACAGACAGACAGACAGACAGACAGACAGACAGACAGACAGACAGACAGACACACAGGCACACAGACACACAGACACACAGGCACCTTCTGATCCTACTGTCTTCCTGCTCTGGTGCTCCTGAATGTTGCCAAGCAGCATTGCGACTGTTGGACTAATTTCTCAAAGCCAACATTGTTGTTGTGGAATGTTCTAAACCTGTTCCATTGACGTTCCATTTGAATGTTCTAAGACTGTTCTAGAATGTTCCAAGACTGTTCCATTGACGTTCCATTGGAATGTTCTCAGACTTCCATTCTCTGAGACGTACATCAACTGTCAGGTGATGTGAGGTTTGTAATGTAGCAGACCTTCTCTGGAACTGATGTGTTTAAAATGTGAACCATGAACATTTCTGAAACGGAGGATCCAACTGCTTTGTGAAAAGCTTCATGTACAGTTTTGAAGATGTTTCTTATGAAAGAAATGTATATATATTTAAAGCCTGCTTCTTTATTTTAATAAAAATATAGAAGTATAAATTGCAGTCTGTATTATGTCCTCAGGCTGTTGAATTATAAAAACGTTATTTATTTTTCTCCAATGACTAAAAGGTTTTATTCCCTGGACCATCGTGTTTGTCTTGTATGTGTGTGTCTCAGTGTGTGAAGTGAATATATATATATTTAAACAAACCAAATCATCAAGGACAAAACCAACCTAAAACGTCCACAGACAGACTTCAGTGTTCATGGCCATTTCCTATTGAAGACATTGTTCCTGTTAGGAATGTTTAGTCTCCTCACCTTGCAGGGCGGTGCAGAGTTCAACTTCTATTCACAAGGAAAGTCAGTGTGTTTGCATCACTAAGGTTCAGCGTTACAGCGTGATTTACATTTAAACGTTAGCGGAACCTGAATTCACCGTGATGGCTGCCTGTCGGCTCGGTAATTTACTACTTTTACATTTCTATCACGCCATCTGTAACGCTTCAGTGATACGGTTTGAATTGAGCCACTAGATCTTCTAACTTACAGGTTATTTAGCTCCAGTCGTCTGGTTTGAACAGATGCCCCGTACCCCTCCCATATGAAACATTATCCCTCATTCCAGGGTTCCCTCAGACTGTGGCTGCTGGGAGACACTGGTCACTCTGAGGGAGATTAATATCACTGGTTAGAATGAGAGAGAGAAACAGAGAGAGAGAGCAATGGAGAGAGAGTAAGATAGAGAGAGAAACGGAGAGAGAGAAACAGAGAGATAGAGAGAGACAGAGAGAAGCAGAGAGAGAAATGGAGAGAGAGAAACAGAGAGATAGAGAGAGAGACAGATAGAAGCAGAGAGAGAAACGGAGAGAGAGAAACAGAGAGATAGAGAGAGAGACAGAGAGAAGCAGAGAGAGAGAAACGGAGAGAAAAAGATACACACGAGAGAGAGAGAGAGAGAGAGAGAGAGATGGAGAGTTGGGAGTGTTCTTCCTCTCCTCTGGTTCCTGTGGTGTTGGGGGTGACAGTATTCCTCTCCTCTGGTTCCTGTGGTGTTGGGGGTGACAGTATTCCTCTCCTCTGGTTCCTGTGGTGTTGGGGGTAACAGTATTCCTCTCCTCTGGTTCCTGTGGTGTTGGGGGTGACAGTATTCCTCTCCTCTGGTTCCTGTGGTGTTGGGGGTAACAGTATTCCTCTCCTCTGGTTCCTGTGGTGTTGGGGGTGACAGTATTCCTCTCCCCTGGTTCCTGTGGTGTTGGGGGTGGTGGTGTGTCTCTCCCCTGGTTCCTGTGGTGTTGGGGGTGACAGTATTCCTCTCCTCTGGTTCCTGTGGTGTTGGGGGTGACAGTATTCCTCTCCTCTGGTTCCTGTGGTGTTGGGGGTGACAGTATTCCTCTCCTCTGGTTCCTGTGGTGTTGGGGGTGACAGTATTCCTCTCCTCTGGTTCCTGTGGTGTTGGGGGTGACAGTATTCCTCTCCTCTGGTTCCTGTGGTGTTGGGGGTGACAGTATTCCTCTCCCCTGGTTCCTGTGGTGTTGGGGGTGACAGTATTCCTCTCCCCTGGTTCCTGTGGTGTTGGGGGTGACAGTATTCCTCTCCCCTGGTTCCTGTGGTGTTGGGGGTGGTGGTGTGTCTCTCCCCTGGTTCCTGTGGTGTTGGGGGTGGTGGTGTGTCTCTCCCCTGGTTCCTGTGGTGTTGGGGTGACAGTATTCCTCTCCTCTGGTTCCTGTGGTGTTGGGGGTGGTGGTGTGTCTCTCCCCTGGTTCCTGTGGTGTTGGGGGTGGTGGTGTGTCTCTCCCCTGGTTCCTGTGGTGTTGGGGGTGGTGGTGTGTCAAGGTCAACGTGAAAGGCCTCTTTGTTTCAGCGTAGAGCCCCAGTATGAGGACAGAGGAGAAGAGACTGACTGCACTGAATACGCTTCTGTGAATGACTGGCCACTGGACAAGAGCACAGGAATCTGGAAATGGAGTTATAGCTTTGATTGGCATGTAAAATTAATCCGGTGTTCCCAGAGGACTCATTTTTCCATTTTCTTTTCCCCTCAAATTAAATACGAAGAGAGAGTCAAATGCTATTTATCTCTGAACTGCCCACCACACTAGTTGCTGCTGCTAATTCTACCCTGATAGCTGTGTCTGTTAAGACAACATTCAGAGGCTGCTAATTCTACCCTGATAGCTGTTTCTGTTAAGACAACATTCAGAGGCTGCTAATTCTACCCTGATAGCTGTGTCTGTTAAGACAACATTCAGAGGATGCTAATTCTACCCTGATAGCTGAGTCTGTTAAGACAACATTCAGAGGCTGCTAATTCTACCCTGATAGCTGAGTCTGTTAAGACAACATTCAGTGGATGCTAATGCTATCCTGATAGCTGAGTCTGTTAAGACAACATTCAGAGGATGCTAATGCTACCCTGATAGCTGTGTCTGTTAAGACAACATTCAGAGGATGCTAATGCTACCCTGATAGCTGTGTCTGTTAAGACAACATTCAGAGGATGCTAATGCTACCCTGATAGCTGTGTCTGCTAAGACAACATCCAGAGGATGCTAATGCTACCCTGATAGCTGTGTCTGCTAAGACAACATCCAGAGGATGCTAATTCTACCCTGATAGCTGTGTCTGTTAAGACAACATTCAGAGGATGCTAATGCTACCCTGATAGCTGTGTCTGTTAAGACAACATTCAGAGGCAGTCTTTCTGTCTCTCCTTTTCTCTCAAGACGGAAATGTACCTCGAATGTCTTTCAATAAGTTGACCCAAATAGACAATTGCTATTCCAGACAGCGCTGTGTGCTCAGTTGAATGTGTGAATTCCAGCTGAAAGCCAGAGGCCCCAGAATCACTCACTGGGAAATGCAAACAGAGTTCCTATGGTTACACTGCTGTGCTGCAAACCTTCTCTCTCCCTCTCCCTGCCTCTCTCTCTCTCTCTGTCTCCCCTTCTCTCCCCTTTCAACTGTCTTCGTCTCCGTCTCTCTAACTCTCTTTCTCTCTTACACTCTCTCTGCCTCCCTTGTGCTATCACTCTCTCTCCCCCACTCACTCTCTCCCCCTCGCTGTCTCTCTTTCTTTGTCTCTCCATCGTCATCTCTCTCTCTCTGACTCTCCTTGTGCCCCTGAGAGGGGAAGAGCAGGAACAGAGGAAGAGGAGGCAGGAGAGCTAACGGTTGGCTCTTTGCCGTTGACAATGTATTCTCCTGCACAGCTGTCTGTCCTGTCAGGCTCCTCAGGCCACCTTTCTTTTTGAGTGTGTCTGTGTATCACAGAGGGGTGAGCAGAGCAGCTGCTGGGTCCAGACGTATTCAGTCCTCAGAGTTTTACTTGGCTTCTGAAGAGTGACGTCATTTCCTCCATAATGACCAGCTCACCTCAGCATAATGTTTAAATAGAACTTTGGGTCTCTCTCTCTCTCTGTCTTTCTCCTCTCTCTCTGTCTTTCTCTTTCTCTCTCTGCCTCTCTCTCTCTCTCTCTCTCTCTCTCTCTCTCTCTCTCTCTCTCTCTCTCTCTCTCTCTCTCTCTCTTTCTCCTCTCCTCTCTCTCTCTCTGTCTTTCTCCTCTCCTCTCTCTCTCTGTCTTTCTCTTTCTCTCTCTGTCTCTGTCTCTGTCTCTCAATTCAATTCAATTCAATTCAATTCAAGGGGCTTTATTGGCATGGGAAACATGTGTTAACATTGCCAAAGCAAGTGAGGTAGATAATATACAAAAGTAAAATAAACAATAAAAATGAACAGTAAACATTACACATACAGAAGTTTCAAAACAATAAAGACATTACAAATGTCATATTATATATATGCAGTGTTGTAACAATGTACAAATGGTTAAAGCACACAAGTTAAAATAAATAAACATAAATATGGGTTGTATTTACAATGGTGTTTGTTCTTCACTGGTTGCCCTTTTCTGGTGGCAACAGGTCACAAATCTTGCTGCTGTGATGGCACACTGTGGAATTTCACCCAGTAGATATGGGAGTTTATCAAAATTGGATTTGTTTTCGAATTCTTTGTGGATCTGTGTAATCTGAGGGAAATATGTCTCTCTAATATGGTCATACATTGGGCAGGAGGTTAGGAAGTGCAGCTCAGTTTCCACCTCATTTTGTGGGCAGTGAGCACATAGCCTGTCTTCTCTTGAGAGCCATGTCTGCCTACGGCGGCCTTTCTCAATAGCAAGGCTATGCTCACTGAGTCTGTACATAGTCAAAGCTTTCCTTAAGTTTGGGTCAGTCACAGTGGTTAGGTATTCTGCCACTGTATACTCTCTGTTTAGGGCCAAATAGCATTCTAGTTTGCTCTGTTTTTTTGTTAAATCTTTCCAATGTGTCAAGTAATTATCTTTTTGTTTTCTCATGATTTGGTTGGGTCTAATTGTGCTGTTGTCCTGGGGCTCTGTGGGGTGTGTTTGTGTTTGTGAACAGAGCCCTAGGACCAGCTTGCTTAGGGGACTCTTCTCAAGGTTCATCTCTCTGTAGGTGATGGCTTTGTTATGGAAGGTTTGGGAATCGCTTCCTTTTAGGTGGTTGTAGAATTTAACGGCTCTTTTCTGGATTTTGATAATTAGTGGGTATCGGCCTAATTCTGCTCTGCATGCATTATTTGGTGTTCTACGTTGTACACGGAGGATATTTTTGCTGAATTCTGCATGCAGAGTCTCAATTTGGTGTTTGTCCCATTTTGTGAAATCTTGGTTGGTGAGCGGACCCCAGACCTCACAACCATAAAGGGCAATGGGCTCTATGACTGATTCAAGTATTTTTAGCCAGATCCTAATTGGTATGTTGAAATTTATGTTCCTTTTGATGGCATAGAATGCCCTTCTTGCCTTGTCTCTCAGATCGTTCACAGCTCTGTGGAAGCTACCTGTGGTGCTGATGTTTAGGCCGAGGTATGTATAGTTTTTTGTGTGCTCTAGGGCAACGGTGTCTAGATGGAATTTGTGGTCCTGGCGACTGGACCTTTTTTGGAACACCATTATTTTGGTCTTACTGAGATTTACTGTCAGGGCCCAGGTCTGACAGAATCTGTGCAGAAGATCTAGGTGCTGCTGTAGGCCCTCCTTGGTTGGTGACAGAAGCACCAGATCATCAGCAAACAGTAGACATTTGACTTCGGATTCTAGTAGGGTGAGACCGGGTGCTGCAGACTGTTCTAGTGCCCGCGCCAATTCGTTGATATATATGTTGAAGAGGGTGGGGCTTAAGCTGCATCCCTGTCTCACCCCACGACCCTGTGTGAAGAAATGTGTGTGTTTTTTGCCAATTTTAACCGCACACTTGTCTCTCTCTCTCTCTGTCTTTCTCCTCTCTCTGTCTTTCTCCTCTCTCTCTCTCTCTCTCTGTTAGGTAGGCTACTGTAAATCTCCTTAATTTGGTACAGTTTTTTTACAGTATCTTTTGAACAGCACTGTATTTTCCATACATTGTCGTACAACGCTTTGGCTGTCGGCTGAAGAATGAGTCAATACTATTACAATTCATAGCTGAATAAGTACTGTAGGGTTTACAGTAATCTAACTCCCTCACAGCAGCTGGACCTCACTGTGTGACCCGCGTAGACCCTGGTGACAATACAGTTCAGATCACAGTGAATGAATACAGAGGCTCTCTCTCTCTTACATAGGCTTCTCTGTGCTACGCTGCCCATCTGATCTGATCCAGCTAGAAGCCGGGTCGGGGCTGTCTCGTGGGCTGCCCATCTGATCTGATCCAGCTAGAAGCCGGGTCGGGGCTGTCTCGTGGGCTGCTCATCTGATCTGATCCAGCCAGAAGCCGGGTCGGGGCTGTCTCTTGGGCTGCCCATCTGATCTGATCCAGCTAGAAGCCGGGTCGGGGCTGTCTCGTGGCCTGCCCATCTGATCTGATCCAGCTAGAAGCCTGGTCGGGGCTGTCTCGTGGGCTGCCCATCTGATCTGATCCAGCCAGAAGCCGGGTCGGGGCTGTCTCGTGGGCTGCCCATCTGATCTGATCCAGCTAGAAGCCGGGTCGGGGCTGTCTCGTGGGCTGCCCATCTGATCTGATCCAGCTAGAAGCCGGGTCGGGGCTGTCTCGTGGGCTGCCCATCTGATCTGATCCAGCTAGAAGCCGGGTCGGGGCTGTCTCGTGGGCTGCCCATCTGATCTGATCCAGCCAGAAACCCGGGCTTTGCTGTCTAGTGGGCTGCCCATCTGATCTGATCCAGCCAGAAGCCGGGTCGGGGCTGTCTCTTGGGCTGCCCATCTGATCTGATCCAGCTAGAAGCCGGGTCGGGGCTGTCTCGTGGGCTGCCCATCTGATCTGATCCAGCTAGAAGCCTGGTCGGGGCTGTCTCGTGGGCTGCCCATCTGATCTGATCCAGCCAGAAGCCGGGTCGGGGCTGTCTCGTGGGCTGCCCATCTGATCTGATCCAGCTAGAAGCCGGGTCGGGGCTGTCTCGTGGGCTGCCCATCTGATCTGATCCAGCTAGAAGCCGGGTCGGGGCTGTCTCGTGGGCTGCCCATCTGATCTGATCCAGCTAGAAGCCGGGTCGGGGCTGTCTCGTGGGCTGCCCATCTGATCTGATCCAGCCAGAAACCCGGGCTTTGCTGTCTAGTGGGCTGCCCATCTGATCTGATCCAGCCAGAAGCCGGGGCTGGGCTGTCTCTTGGGCTACCCATATGATCTGATCCAGCCAGAAGCCGGGTCGGGGCTGTCTCTTGGGCTACCCATATGATCTGATCCAGCCAGAAGCCGGGTCGGGGCTGTCTCGTGGGCTGCTCATCTGATCTGATCCAGCCAGAAGCCGGGGCTGGGCTGTCTCGTGGGCGGAACAAGAGAAAGAAAAAAAGACAAGCTGTTGGAAGGTGCAGGGGCAGCGAACTGCACAGTCACTTGGCAGCTAGAAGAAGGGCCAACTGAGAGAGAAAGAGTGAAAGAGCAAGAGGTCCCCTGGAGAGAGAGAGAGAGAGAGAGAGAGAAGAGAGAGGGAAGACTTGAAGAGAGAAAACGAGTGAGTCTTCAGTGTAATGGAGACATTTCTGCCTCTTTAGGGAAGTAGAGGAATCTGAGGAATGTGTCGACTTCACACACGCGTGCACCGCTTCTCCCCGACCCCCTTTCAGCCTCTCAGCCCCCCTCCCAGCCCTGATTAGTGTGAATCAATGGAGTTGTGTGTTGTGGTGTCTGTTCTGCACGTGGCCCCCTGCCCCCAGCACAGAGACACAGCCCCCCCACACACTGAACTGAGCCACAGCAGCAGGCCCCGTGCCCCCAGCACAGAGACACAGCCACCCCCCACACTGAACTGAGCCACAGCAGCAGGCCCCCTGCCCCCAGCACAGAGACACAGCCACCCCCCCCCCCCCCCCCCCCACACTGAACTGAGCCACAGCAGTAGGGCCCCCTGCCCCCAGCACAGAGGCACAGCCCCCCCCCCCCTCCCCCACTGAACTGAGCCACAGCAGCAGGCCCCCTGCCCCCAGCACAGAGACACAGCCCCCCCCCCCCCCCCCCCACACTGAACTGAGCCACAGCAGTAGGGCCCCCTACCTCCAGCACAGAGACACAGCCCCCCCCCCCCACTGAACTGAGCCACAGCAGTAGGGCCCCCTGCCCCCAGCACAGAGACACAGCCACCCCCCACACTGAACTGAGCCACAGCAGCAGGACCCCTGCCCCCAGCACAGAGACACAGCCACCCCCCACACTGAACTGAGCCACAGCAGCAGGCCCCCTGCCCCCAGCACAGAGACACAGCCCCCCCCCCCCCCCCCCCCACACACACACACTGAACTGAGCCACAGCAGCAGGGCCCCTGCCCCCAGCACAGAGACACAGCCACCCCCCACACTGAACTGAGCCACAGCAGCAGGGCCTGCTTAGGGCTGCACAGTCAAACCTTCTATTAGTTCTGACAGCACACTGCTGTCTCCCTCACGTCTAAACATTACCTCCGTTACAACTTTACATTCACCTTGACAGTCAAACCCACATCAGTCCTGCAGCACAGCCAGCGGGTTGATTTGGGATTTAAACCTCTGCTTCAATATTGGTATTTCTTTTTTCACACTAAATTAGGAGACGTTGAGTTGTTCTCTAATCCAGTACTAGACAGCTGATTGTAGGAAACGTACAACTCTGCTACCTCTTGACATCGGAGGTTCACAGAACTCTGTCTGGCTTGATTTCCCTGTTGTTGTTTTTATATGTGTGATGTTTATTTCAGCATGTTTTATTGGTATTCACCATCAATAGACACCGATGTCCTTCTACAACAGGATACAAGGGAGAGAGAGAGACCCAGAGAGTAGAGAGGCCGAAACTCACCAAAGACCAACCAGGCGTGTGTGATGTATTTTAGAATGCATTGTTTTGAATTGTAATGACCCAACTGAAACAGGGTTGTCTACTTTGATGCCTCGCTCAGTTAGAACGTGTCTTTATTTTAGCATTTTATTGCTGCTGCTCTAGTCACACAAAACAATATAAATGCCATTATTAACTTTGGGGGGGGGGGGGGGGGGGGGGGGGGATCATTTGAATTGTCAGAATTTATCATATATGCTAATTTAGACCAATTCATCCACTTATGGAAACACAACACCAGAGAGAGTCAGAGAGAGAGTCAGAGAGAGAGTCAGAGAGAGAGTCAGAGAGAGAGTCAGAGAGTCCAAGTGAGTCAGAGAGAGAGTCAGAGAGAGAGTCAGAGAGAGCGTCGGAGAGAGAGTCGGAGAGAGTCAGGGAGAGAATCAGAGAGCGAGTCGGAGAGAGTCAGGGAGAGAATCAGAGAGCGAGTCAGAGAGAGCCAGAGTCACAGACCCAGAGAGAGAGAGAGTCAGAGAGCCAGAGAGAGAGAGAGTCAGAGAGCCAGAGTGAGATTCAGAGAGCCAGAGAGAGAGAGAGTCAGAGATTTAGAGAGCCAGAGAGAGAGAGTCAGAGAGCCAGAGAGAGATTCAGAGAGCCAGAGAGAGAGAGAGTCAGAGATTTAGAGAGCCAGAGAGAGAGTCAGAGAGCCAGAGAGAGATTCAGAGAGCCAGAGTCAGGGAGAGTCAGAGTCGGAGAGAGTCAGAGAGTCAGAGTGAGTCAGAGAGAGATTCAGAGAGCCAGAGAGAGATTCAGAGAGCCAGAGAGAGAGAGAGTCAGAGAGCCAGAGAGAGAGAGAGTCAGAGAGCCAGAGAGAGATTTAGAGAGCCAGAGAGAGAGAGAGTCAGAGAGCCAGAGAGAGATTCAGAGAGCCAGAGAGAGAGAGTCAGAGAGAGATTTAGAGAGCCAGAGAGAGAGAGAGTCAGAGAGCCAGAGAGAGATTCAGAGAGCCAGAGAGAGATTCAGAGAGCCAGAGAGAGAGAGAGTCAGAGAGCCAGAGAGAGAGAGAGTCAGAGAGCCAGAGAGAGATTTAGAGAGCCAGAGAGAGAGAGAGTCAGAGAGCCAGAGAGAGATTCAGAGAGCCAGAGAGAGAGAGTCAGAGAGAGATTTAGAGAGCCAGAGAGAGAGAGAGTCAGAGAGCCAGAGAGAGATTCAGAGAGCCAGAGAGAGAGAGAGTCAGAGAGCCAGAGAGAGATTCAGAGAGCCAGAGAGAGAGAGAGTCAGAGAGCCAGAGAGAGATTCAGAGAGCCAGAGAGAGAGTCAGAGAGCCAAGGCGCCTCTCTAATCCCCAAGGGGACTGTGTGTCTAGACAGACGAAATACCTTGTAGCCTCCTCCTCCGTCACACCCCGCCTCACCCACACCTCTACCCTCACTTCACCCTCCACTGTAGGGTCAGAGGTACAAAGGGCCTGGGGCCCTAGGTGTGTGTGTGTCACAGGGTCATAGACGTACAGGAGGATTAGGACCCTGTGTGTCGTGTCGTGTCTGTGTGTGTGTGTGTGTGTGTGTCACAGGGTCATAGACGTACAGGAGGATTAGGACCCTGGGTGAGTTGTGTCACAGCACTAGTCAGGGGATTGTAACGCCGCTCTGCTCCATGTTTCAACTGTGGAACGGGGCAGTGTGTGTGAAGCCCCTCGTGATCTCAGGGAATCAGCCCTCATAAGATCATTATTACTCAGGTTTTACTCTGGCTGACAGGTACCGTGTGTGTGTGTGTGTGTGTGTGTGTGTGTGTGTGTGTGTGTGTGTGTGTGTGTGTGTGTGTGTGTGTGTGTGTGTGTGTGTGTGTGTGTGTGTGTGTGTGTGTGTGTGTGTGTGTGTGTGTGTGTGTGTGTGTGTGTTAGGTACCGTTGGGATTCCGCTGCAGTCAAAACACTGGAACGGCCAAATTACACTAAAACCAAAGACTTCAAAGGGTGACACGCACATTTGCCGGTAATACTTCAAAGAAATGTTCCCAGAAGTTATGCTAAGTTCTCCCTTTAAAAAATAGATATGTTTCTTCAGTCTGTTGACATCCTTTGAACTTAATGTTCTATTACCATTGAGCTCTGATTATAGGCTACGGCTACCAGTAATATCTCAATCAACCAACTGTCATCCAACTGTTGTGGTTGGCTTCCTTGACATTACCAATGGCTCCTGTCCTGTGACTGTCTGTCTATGAAAAGGGATGTGGTTTTGTGGTTATACGAGGTTGGCCCCCGTCTCCCCCTCCCCTTCCCCTCTCTCCATCTCCTCTCTCCCTCCCCATCCCCTCTCTCCATCTCCCCTACCCCCTCTCTTCCTCCCCCCATCTCTCTTCCCCCACCCCCCCTCTTCATCCCCATCTTCCCATCTCCCTCCCCCTCTCTTCATCCCCTAACCCCTCTCCTCCTCCCCCTCCCACTCTCCCTTTCTTCCTCCCCCACTCCCCTTTCTCTCTTTCCTCCTTCATATATTTAACTTAAAACAACATTCACAACCACCAAAAACAATAACTGTAGCGACCCTTCATGAGGAATGCTTTTCCAACAGTCTTGAAAGAGTTTCCACATATGTTCACACATATGACACTTTTCTTGGTTACTACATGATTCCATATGTGCTATTTCATAGTGCTGATGTCTTCACTATTATTCTACAATGTAGAAAATAGTAAAAATAAAGAAAAAGGTTTTAATGAGTAGCTGTGTCCAAACTTTTGACCCGTACTGTATCTCCATCTGGCTGTTGGGGGGGTCACCTTGTTTTATAACATAGCTACACCTATAGGCTTTTATGTTTTTCTCTAGTGCTTAAAGGCACAATATTTTTTTAGGAGGGGGGGGCTCATTAAATGTCTTTAATGTATGGCTCAGATAGCATCAGGTTCAGGTAGCATCAGGCTCAGGTAGCATCAGGTTCAGGTAGCATCAGGCTCAGGTAGCATCAGGTTCAGGTAGCATCAGGGTCAGGTAGCATCAGGCTCAGGTAGCATCAGGCTCAGGTAGCATCAGGCTCAGGTAGAATCATGCTCAGGTAGAATCAGGCTCAGGTAGCATCAGGCTCAGGTAGCATCAGGTTCAGGTAGAATCAGGTTCAGGTAGCATCAGGCTCAGGTAGCATCAGGTTCAGGTAGCATCAGGCTCAGGTAGCATCAGGCTCAGGTAGCATCAGGCTCAGGTAGCATCTGGTTAGAATGGTCATGTTGATCAAAGCTCCAATCAAATCCAGACATATTAATATGCTTTAGAATGACACTTCTGGTTTGGACGGGAAATACCGGGTTACCTGGGAGAAAAGTGATTATTCTCGAGATGGTATATTTGTAAAATTACCGGGAAAATATTTAACCCTTGTCTATAGCTTATTGTTTAGATGTTTAGGATGGCTGGTGATCCATGATGTGCAGGTAAAATCACAGTGACACTGGACTAGTCCACAGGGGGAAGAACAAATATTTGATACACTGCCGATTCTGCAGGTTTTCCTACTTACAAAGCATGTAGAGGTCTGTAATTTTTATCATAGGTACACTTCAACTGTGAGAGACGGAATCTAAAACAGAAATCCAGAAAATCACATTGTATGATTTTTAAGTACTTAATTTGCATTTTATTGCATGACATAAGTATTTGATCATCTATCAAGCAGTAAGAATTCCGTCTCTCACAGACCTGTTAGTTTTTCTTTAAGAAGCCCTCCTGTTCTCCACTCATTACCTGTATTAACTGCACCTGTTTGAACTCGTTACCTGTATAAAAGACACCTGTCCACACACTCAATCAAACAGACTCCAACCTCTCCACAATGGCCAAGACCAGAGAGCTGTGTAAGGACATCAGGGATAAAATTGTAGACCTGCACAAGGCTGGGATGGGCTACAGGACAATAGGCAAGCAGCTTGGTGAGAAGGCAACAACTGTTGGCGCAATTATTAGAAAATGGAAGAAGTTCAAGATGACGGTCAATCACCCTCGGTCTGGGGCTCCACGCAAGATCTCACCTCGTGGGGCATCAATGATCATGAGGAAGGTGAGTTATCAACCCAGAACTACACGGCAGGACCTGGTCAATGACCTGAAGAGAGCTAGGACCACAGTCTCAAAGAAAACCATTAGTAACACACCACGCCATCATGGATTAAAATCCTGCAGCGCACGCAAGGTCCCCCTGCTCAAGCCAGCGCATGTCCAGGCCCGTCTGAAGTTTGCC
The DNA here is from genome assembly GCF_029448725.1 of Salvelinus fontinalis. Lineage (NCBI taxonomy): Eukaryota > Metazoa > Chordata > Actinopteri > Salmoniformes > Salmonidae > Salvelinus > Salvelinus fontinalis. Next base: position 93,210,609 of record NC_074666.1, read on the forward strand.
AATGACCATCTGGATGATCCAGAGGAGGAATGGGAGAAGGTCATGTGGTCTGATGAGACAAAAATAGAGCTTTTTGGTCTAAACCCCACTCGCCGTGTTTGGAGGAAGAAGAAGGATGAGTACAACCCCAAGAACACCATCCCAACCGTGAAGCATGGAGGTGGAAACATCATTCTTTGGGGATGCTTTACTGCGAAGGGGACAGGACGACTGCACCGTATTGAGGGGAGGATGGATGGGGCCATGTATCGCGAGATCTTGGCCAACAACCTCCTTCCCTCAGTAAGAGCATTGAAGATGCTCTTTGGAGCGGTTTGGAGCGGTTTGGAGCGAGCGGTCGCACTTGCATTCGCTCTGCAGGTAGTATAACTTTTCATTACATTTCATTACATTTCATTATAGTACAACGGTTTAATTTGTCTAACCTTAGCAATTTCTTCTTAGCTAGCTACTTAGCCGTCTGTGTATAAAAGATAATCGCGTAATTATCGTATTCCGTCGTCTATCGTAGTCCACACTGCTATCTGCCCAGCAGCTAGCAAACGTCCACCGTCTACCGAATAGTAGTATAACTTTTCATTACATTTCATTATAGTACAACGGTCTGATTTTCATTTCATTACAGTACAACGGTTTGATTTGTTTGATCTTAGCTAGCTACATAGCCGTCTTTGCATCAAACATAATTGTGTAGTTATTGTGGTTCGCCAGCCAGCTATTTTCGCCCTAACGTAACGCAACGTAGCCAACACTGCTAGCTAGCCAGCTTGCCACCGAATAGCAGCATTGTAGAAACGAGTGCATTACAACGGAACGACTTGATCAGTGTAGTGTTGGCTGACTACACAGTTGTCTTTGCTATCTTTGATTTGTATTTGTTCGATCTTAGCTAGCTACTTAGCTGGCTACATAGCCGTCTTTGTATCGGTGATAATTGTGTAGTTATCAAGGTTCGCTGAGGTTCGCTAGCCAGGTATTCTCGCCCTAACGTAACGCAACGTAACGTAGTCAACCCTGCTAGCTAGCCAGCTAGCCACAGATTAGCAGCACTGTAGAAACGATTACATTACAACGGAACGACTTGACTTGTGTAGTGTTAGCTAGCTACATAGTTTTCTTTGCTATCTTTGTATCTAAGATAATTGTGTAGCTTTGAGTAATTATCGGTTAGCTAGCCAGCTATTTTTCGCCTGCCGCGCTGCCGTCCTCCTACCTAGCCAACACTGCTAGCTAGCCAACTTCTACCGAATAGCAGCACTGTAGTAACCTACATTACAACGGAACGACTTGATTAGCGTAGTGTTAGCTAGTTGTCTTTGCTGTCCTTGTATCCATGATAATTGTGTAGCTTAGAGAAATTTAGTGAAATTGTCGAGGTTACCTAGCCAGCTTCACTTTCAACAACGTAGCCACTGCTAGCCAGGCTACTTCACCAGCCAGCAGTACTATATCATTTTGGTCAATAAGATCTTGTATTTTATTTTTTGCAACGTAAGCTTAACTTTCTGAACATTCGAGACGTGTAGCCCACTTGTCATTCTAATCTCCTTTGCATTAGCGTAGCCTCTTCTGTAGCCTGTCAACCATGTGTCTGTCTATCCCTGTTCTCTCCTCTCTGCACAGACCATACAAACGCTTCACACCGCGTGGCCGCGCCCACCCTAACCTGGTGGTCCCAGCCCGCACGACCCACGTGGAGTTCCAGGTCTCCGGTAGCCTCTGGAACTGCCGATCTGCGGCCAACAAGGCAGAGCTCATCTCAGCCTATGCGTCCCTCCAGTCCCTCGACTTCCTGGCACTGACGGAAACATGGCTCACCACAGATAACACTGCTACTCCCACTGCTCTCTCTTCGTCTGCCCACGTGTTCTCGCACACCCCGAGACCTTCTGGTCAGCGGGGTGGTGGCACCGGGATCCTCATCTCTCCCAAGTGGTCATTCTCTCTTTCTCCCCTTACCCATCTGTCTATCGCCTCCTTTGAATTCCATGCTGTCACAGTTACCAGCCCTTTCAAGCTTAACATCCTTATCATTTATCGCCCTCCAGGTTCCCTTGGAGAGTTCATCAATGAGCTTGATGCCTTGATAAGCTCCTTTCCTGAGGACGGCTCACCTCTCACAGTTCTGGGTGACTTTAACCTCCCCATGTCTACCTTTGACTCATTCCTCTCTGCCTCCTTCTTTCCACTCCTCTCCTCTTTTGACCTCACCCTCTCACCCTCCCCCCCTACTCACAAGGCAGGCAATACGCTTGACCTCATCTTTACTAGATGCTGTTCTTCCACTAACCTCATTGCAACTCCCCTCCAAGTCTCCGACCACTACCTTGTATCCTTTTCCCTCTCGCTCTCATCCAACACTTCCCACACTGCCCCTACTCGGATGGTATCGCGCCGTCCCAACCTCCGCTCTCTCTCCCCCGCTACTCTCTCCTCCTCCATCCTATCATCTCTTCCCTCTGCCCAAACCTTCTCCAACCTATCTCCTGATTCTGCCTCCTCAACCCTCCTCTCCTCCCTTTCTGCATCCTTTGACTCTCTATGTCCCCTATCCTCCAGGCCGGCTCGGTCCTCCCATCCCGCTCCGTGGCTCGACGACTCATTGCGAGCTCACAGAACAGGGCTCCGGGCAGCCGAGCGGAAATGGAGGAAAACTCGCCTCCCTGCGGACCTGGCATCCTTTCACTCCCTTCTCTCTACATTTTCCTCTTCTGTCTCTGCTGCTAAAGCCACTTTCTACCACTCTAAATTCCAAGCATCTGCCTCTAACCCTAGGAAGCTCTTTGCCACCTTCTCCTCCCTCCTGAATCCTCCTCCCCCTCCCCCCCCCTCCTCCCTCTCTGCAGACGACTTCGTCAACCATTTTGAAAAGAAGGTCGACGACATCCGATCCTCGTTTGCTAAGTCAAACGACACCGCTGGTTCTGCTCACACTGCCCTACCCTGTGCTCTGACCTCTTTCTCCCCTCTCTCCCCAGATGAAATCTCGCGTCTTGTGACGGCCGGCCGCCCAACAACCTGCCCGCTTGACCCTATCCCCTCCTCTCTTCTCCAGACCATTTCCGGAGACCTTCTACCTTACCTCACCTCGCTCATCAACTCATCCTTGACCGCTGGCTACGTCCCTTCCGTCTTCAAGAAAGCGAGAGTTGCACCCCTTCTGAAAAAACCTACACTCGATCCCTCCGATGTCAACAACTACAGACCAGTATCCCTTCTTTCTTTTCTCTCCAAAACTCTTGAACGTGCCGTCCTTGGCCAGCTCTCCTGCTATCTCTCTCAGAATGACCTTCTTGATCCAAATCAGTCAGGTTTCAAGACTAGTCACTCAACTGAGACTGCTCTTCTCTGTATCACGGAGGCGCTCCGCACTGCTAAAGCTAACTCTCTCTCCTCTGCTCTCATCCTTCTAGACCTATCGGCTGCCTTCGATACTGTGAACCATCAGATCCTCCTCTCCACCCTCTCCGAGTTGGGCATCTCCGGCGCGGCCCACGCTTGGATTGCGTCCTACCTGACAGGTCGCTCCTACCAGGTGGCGTGGCGAGAATCTGTCTCCTCACCACGCGCTCTCACCACTGGTGTCCCCCAGGGCTCTGTTCTAGGCCCTCTCCTATTCTCGCTGTACACCAAGTCACTTGGCTCTGTCATAACCTCACATGGTCTCTCCTATCATTGCTATGCAGACGACACACAATTAATCTTCTCCTTTCCCCCTTCTGATGACCAGGTGGCGAATCGCATCTCTGCATGTCTGGCAGACATATCAGTGTGGATGACGGATCACCACCTCAAGCTGAACCTCGGCAAGACGGAGCTGCTCTTCCTCCCGGGGAAGGACTGTCCGTTCCATGATCTCGCCATCACGGTTGACAACTCCATTGTGTCCTCCTCCCAGAGCGCTAAGAACCTCGGCGTGATCCTGGACAACACCCTGTCGTTCTCCACCAACATCAAGGCGGTGGCCCGTTCCTGTAGGTTCATGCTCTACAACATCCGCAGAGTACGACCCTGCCTCACACAGGAAGCGGCGCAGGTCCTAATCCAGGCACTTGTCATCTCCCGTCTGGATTACTGCAACTCGCTGTTGGCTGGGCTCCCTGCCTGTGCCATTAAACCCCTACAACTCATCCAGAACGCCGCAGCCCGTCTGGTGTTCAACCTTCCCAAGTTCTCTCACGTCACCCCGCTCCTCCGCTCTCTCCACTGGCTTCCAGTTGAAGCTCGCATCCGCTACAAGACCATGGTGCTTGCCTACGGAGCTGTGAGGGGAACGGCACCTCAGTACCTTCAGGCTCTGATCAGGCCCTACACCCAAACAAGGGCACTGCGTTCATCCACCTCTGGCCTGCTCGCCTCCCTACCACTGAGGAAGTACAGTTCCCGCTCAGCCCAGTCAAAACTGTTCGCTGCTCTGGCACCCCAATGGTGGAACAAACTCCCTCACGACGCCAGGACAGCGGAGTCAATCACCACCTTCCGGAGACACCTGAAACCCCACCTCTTCAAGGAATACCTAGGATAGGATAAAGCAATCCTTCTGCCCCCCCTTAAAAGATTTAGATGCACTATTGTAAAGTGGCTGTTCCACTGGATGTCATTAGGTGAATGCACCAATTTGTAAGTCGCTCTGGATAAGAGCGTCTGCTAAATGACTTAAATGTAAATGTAAATGTAAGATGGGTCGTGGCTGGGTCTTCCAGCATGACAACGACCCGAAACACACAGCCAGGGCAACTAAGGAGTGGCTCCGTAAGAAGCATCTCAAGGTCCTGGAGCGGCCTAGCCAGTCTCTAGACCTGAACCCAATAGAAAATCTTTGGAGGGAGCTGAAAGTCCGTATTGCCCAGCGACAGCCCCAAAACCTGAAGGATCTGGAGAAGGTCTGTATGGAAGAGTGGGCCAAAATCCCTGCTGCAGTGTGTGCAAACCTGGTCAAGAACTACAGGAAACGTATGATCTCTGTAATTGCAAACAAAAATTTCTGTACCAAATATTAAGTTCTGCTTTTCTGATGTATCAAATACTTATGTCATGCAATAAAATGCAAATTAATTACTTAAAAATCATACAATGTGATTTTCTGGATTTTTGTTTTAGATTCCGTCTCTCACAGTTGAAGTGTACCTATGATAAAAATTACAGACCTCTACATGCTTTGTAAGTAGGAAAACCTGCAAAATCGGCAGTGTATCAAATACTTGTTCTCCCCACTGTATGTTTCCATCTAATTGACAACAGATTTTCAATATGCACATTTAAAGGGTTTCTTTTAGGGACATTTGGCGTCGGACATTGTGACCGGGAAGATTTTTAATTTACCAGATATTTGAGAAATGTACAGAACATCCATATGGATTCAGGTCCAACCTGGAGCAGCCAGCGCCATCAATGAGGGATATTGGCCAAATGAGCCCGGTTCTTTAGATATGCAAAAACCAGTTTAGTTTAATTCTGGTTGAGACATTTTCATTGGTTAAATTAAATTAGGTCTGTCTTTTTAACTGTGTGCTCCATATTTAGATGAAGTCGGGTCATTAGTAGGTCTGTTGTAAAATACACATTAGCCTGTTGCTGTCATGTGTTGGGTATGGTAGGCACTTGCCTTTGTTGGTAATTGCTGCAATATGTTACAATCCCGACATGTATTTCTTTATAATAGATGGCTACTGCATCTGATATACAGATATTACCTTACAGAAGGAGGTTAATTTGTTAATTTTCAATCAGAATATGTAGTATAAAGATAAGCATTATATTTTGTTAGATTATAGGAGTAGCTCTGGAATATAGGAGTTGGCCTGGAACATTCTTCCTCACCTCAAGTTCAACTGTCAGAGTCAGTAGCTAAAGATAAAAAATAGTCACAACAAACCTTCACAAAAGTTCCTCAACTTTATTGAGGTAATATCACAGGTAAGTCAAGCCGTTGTTTATAGGGAAAATACAGTGGCTTGTGAAAGTATTCACCCCCCCTCTTGGCATTTTTCCTATTTTGTTGCCTTAAAACCTGGAATTAAAATAGATTTTTTGGGGGGTTTGTATCATTTGATTGACACAACATGTCTACCACGTTGAAGATGCAAAATATTTTTTCTTGTGAAACAAACAAGAAATAAGACAAAAAAACTGAAACCTTAAGCGTGCATAACTATTCACCACTCCACAGTCAATACTTTGTAGAGCCACCTTTTGCAACAATTACAGCTGCAAGTCTCATGGGGTATATCTCTATAAGCTTGGCACATCTAGCCACTGGGATTTTTGCCCATTCTTCAAGGCAAAACTGCTCCAGCTCCTTCAAGTTGGATGGGTTCCACTGGTGTACAGCAATCTTTAAGTCATACCACAGATGCTCATTTGGATTGAGGTCTGGGCTTTGACTAGGCCATTTCAAGAAATGTAAATGTTTCCCCTTAAACCACTCGAGTGTTGCTTTAGCAGTATACTTAGAGTCATTGTCCTGCTGGAAGGTGAACCTCCGTCCAAGTCTCAAATCTCTGGAAGACTGAAACAGGTTTCCCTCAAGAATTTTCCTGTATTTAGCGCCATCCATCATTCTTTCAATTCTGACCAGTTTCCCAGTACTTGCCGATAAAAAAACATAGCCACAGCATGATGCTGCCACCACCATACTTTACTGTGGGGATGATGTTCTCGGGGTGATGCGAGGTGTTGGGTTTGCACCAGACATAGCGTTTTCCTTGATGGCAAAAAAGCTCAATTTTAGTCTCATCTAACTAGAGAACCTTCTTCCATATGTTTGGAGAGTCTCCCACATGCCTTTTGGCAAACATCAAATGTGTTTGCTTATTTTTTTCTTTAAGCAATGGCTATTTTCTGGCCACTCTTTCATAAAGCCCAGCTCTGTGGAATGTACAGCTTAAAGTGGTCCTATGGACAGATACTCCAATCTCCGCTGTGAAGCTTTGCAGCTCCTTCAGGGTTATCTTTGGTCTCTTTGTTGCCTCTCTGATTAATGTTTTGGTCGAGTTTTGGTTGTGGGCCCTCACTTGGCAGGTTTGTTGTGGTGCCATATTCTTTCCATTTTTTAGTAATGGATTTAATGGTGCTCCGTGGGATGTTCAAAGTTTCAGATATTTTTTTATAACCCAACCCTGATCTGTACTTCTCCACAACTTTGTCTCTGACCTGTTTGGAGAGCTCCTTGGACTTTATGGTGCCACTTGCTTGGTGGTGCCCCTTGCTCAGTGGTGTTGCAGACTCTGGGGCCTTTCAGAACAGGTGTATATATACTGAGATCATGTGACAGATCATGTGAAACTTAGATTGCACACAAGTGGACTTTATTTAACTAATTATGTGACTTCTGAAGGTAATTGGCTGCACCAGATCTGATTTAGGCACTTCATAGCAAAGGGGGTGAATACATGTGTACACACCACTTTTCCATATTTTCTTTGCTTCAAGTTATATTTTTCATTTCACTTCACCAATTTGGAATTATTTTGTGTACATCCATTGCATGAAATCCAAATAAAAATCAATTTAAATTACAGGTTGTAATGCAACAAAATAGGAAAAATGCCAAGGGGGGTGAATACTTTTGCAAGGCACTATATGAGCAGGCTGTTATATTGTGGCAAACACTCAGCATTACAGTTTGAACTTAATTTGGACAGAGTAAATGGCATCCCAGTGGACATTTGAGGAGAGGGGGGGGGGGGGGCATTCTCCAAACACTCTGACAGAGAAGAGGGGTCCTGATCCTTCTAAAGCAGTGTGTGTGTGTGTGTGTGCGTGCGTGCGTGTTATTGAAGGCTCTGTCTGGGTCCTCTGCAGGACTAATAACAGAGATGTATGGCTCCAACAAGAGGAAGTTGTCAATGTCAGGGCTGCAAATAGCACTTTTATTTACTCACACCCACATCACCCCTTTCTCACACCCCTCCTCCAACACACACCCCTCCTCCACCACCACACTGACCTCCTCTACCACACACCCCTCCTCCACCACACACCCCTCCTCCACCACCACACTGACCTCCTCTACCACACACCCCTCCTCCACCACACACCCCTCCTCCACCACCACACTGACCTCCTCTACCACACACCCCTCCTCCACCACACACCCCTCCTCCACCACCACACAGACCTCCTCTACCACACACCCCTCCTCCACCACACACCCCTCCTCCACCACACACCCCTCCTCCACCACCACACTGACCTCCTCTACCACACACCCCTCCTCTATCACACACCCCTCCTCCATCACACACCCCTCCTCCACCACACACCCCTCCTCCACCACACACCCCTCCTCCACCACACACCCCTCCTCCACCACACACCCCTCCTCCACCACACTGACATCCTTCATTTACTAGAATCTAAAGTTCCGTTTAGGCAGCAGCAGCTCCATGGCAACGGTAGGCCCTGTCAAAAAGGACAACAACTTTCTCATGATGTCACCATGGCTTTGTGATTGGTTGGTCTATTGTTGGTCTGCGTATTATATTCAGGTTTGGATGGTGCGTCTGTCTTGAATTTCAGCCTTTACTCACTGCCATTCAGACAGGAACAGTTCAGTAGAGGGTTAATGGAAGTAAACACGGTTTACCCTCCTTTTGAGGAAAAAATGCAATGAAAAGAAGCGTTACTTTTTTTCCGCGGCGGCAGGCGATCAGAGTTGACCCACCTATTTTTTTTAACCTCTACATGACTGAAATACACACGTTGAATATTCAAACTACCGGTCTAAAAGTCAGATACAGAACTCAATCAGCGAAAGGTTGCTAGATCGAATCCCCGAGCTGACAAGGTAAAAATCTGTCGTTCTGCCCCTGAACAAGGCAATTAACCCACTGTTCTCCCGGTAGGCCGTCATTGTAAATAAGAATTTGTTCTTAACTGACTTGCCTAGTCAAATAAATGTTAAAAATTATAAAATGAAATACCAGAAATCTCTCTGTAATACGGTTACAGTCTAGAAAAGCGTCAGATGTCATTCAGCGGCCTGGTCATGAACCGTGTAAATCATGCACTCTGAGTTTTGGACTGTGTATGGCTTTGGTTTCAAATTCATCCCACTCCTTCCAACTGGCCAGCTCAGTCTCCCCTGGCTGTTTCCATCCCTCCTCCCACATCTCTCTCTTCCTGTATCTCTGAGTTGTTGGTATCTTTCTCTCATTCTCATCATCACCGTCACATTGACTGAGACAGTACATGGTGGAAAAACGGAACTGAAAGTGACCAAATTAAAATTAAAATAACAACATCTTTATATTATGGTAACGGGGTTTGAATGCTTTGTGTTTGTGTGTGAGTTCAATACATCCTATCATTAATCACAACCCTGTTGTCTGACTGTAACTAAGGACCACGTAACCAAGGGAGGGCACCGTTTCCCCCCCAGACTCCTTCACTCAGTGTCAGGGTGAGACCCTGGATCGGGCTCGGCTGTTTGCACAGTCCAATGAGCTTTGTGTCACCGTGGGACGTCGTCATAGCAACCAGACTGACCCCCCCCCCCCCCCCCCGCCGACCCCTGGCCCTATGTCACGGCTTTCAGAAAGAGAGAGGAGACGCATTCTGAATATAACCATATAAATACAGACAGAGATATAGATGACAGGGGGTAGGAAGAGGGGGACAAAGGGGCGACAGGGGGAAGGGTTGAGGGGGGGGGGGCAGGGGTGAGACATGGGCGACAAAGGGGACAAGGGCATGACATCATAGCCTTAAGAAGAAACAACACGTTTCTGAGATATTATGCTGACGACACACATCTTAAGAGTATCGTGGAACGACACAATGACCATCAGCCTTGGTAGGACGAGTGAAGAGCGTGATGGATGGTGTGATGGAATGTGTGATGGATGGTGTGATGGATTGTGTGACGGGTGTCTAAATGACAGGGATAAAGGATGAGGTGATGGAGGGATGGTGTGATGGATGGTGTGATGGAATGTGTGACGGGTGTCTAAATGACAGGGACAAAGGATGAGGTGATGGAGGGATGGATGGTGTGATGGATGGCGTGATGGAATGTGTGACGGGTGTCTAAATGACCGGGATAAAGGATGAGGTGATGGAGGGATGGATGGTGTGATGGAAAGTGTGACGGGTGTCTAAATGACAGGGATAAAGGATGAGGTGATGGATGAGAAGGAAGTAGAGGACACTTGGGGTTTCATACAGGAAAGGATGTGAGCTGCTAGCTCTGGGGCGTGGGTGATAGGTCGATTCAGAGGGGTGGGTGATAGGTCGATTCAGAGGGGTGGGTGATAGGTCGATTCAGAGGGGTGGGTGATGGGTCGATTCAGAGGGGTGGGTGATAGGTCGATTCAGAGGGGTGGGTGATAGGTCGATTCAGAGGGGTGGGTGATAGGTCGATTCAGAGGGGTGGGTGATGGGTCGATTCAGAGGGGTGGGTGATAGGTCGATTCAGAGGGGTGGGTGATGGGTCGATTCAGAGGGGTGGGTGATAGGTCGATTCAGAGGGGTGGGTGATGGGTCGATTCAGAGGGGTGGGTGATAGGTCGATTCAGAGGGGTGGGTGATAGGTCGATTCAGAGGGGTGGGTGATAGGTCGATTCAGAGGGATGGGTGATAGGTCGATTCAGAGAGGACAGGGGTCGATTCAGAGGGGTGAGGGGTGATAGGTTGATTCAGAGGGGTGATAGGTCGATTCAGAGGGGTGATAGGTCGATTCAGAGGGGATGGGGGTCGATTCAGAGGGGTGAGGGTTGAGGGGTCGATTCAGAGGGGACGGGGGTGATAGGTCGATTCAGAGGGGTGGGTGATGGGTCGATTCAGAGGGGTGGGTGATAGGTCGATTCAGAGGGGTGGGTGATAGGTCGATTCAGAGGGGTGGGTGATAGGTCGATTCAGAGGGATGGGTGATAGGTCGATTCAGAGAGGACAGGGGTCGATTCAGAGGGGTGAGGGGTGATAGGTTGATTCAGAGGGGTGATAGGTCGATTCAGAGGGGTGATAGGTCGATTCAGAGGGGATGGGGGTCGATTCAGAGGGGTGAGGGTTGAGGGGTCGATTCAGAGGGGACGGGGGTGATAGGTCGATTCAGAGGGGTGAGGGGTCGATTCAGAGGGGTGCAGGTGTGATGGGTCGATTCAGAGGGGTGATAGGTCGATTCAGAGGGGACGGGGGTGATATGTCGATTCAGAGGGGTGAGGGGTTGATAGGTCGATTCAGAGGGGTGAGGGGTCGATTCAGAGGGGTGCAGGGGTGATAGGTCGATTCAGAGGGGACGGGGGTGATAGGTCGATTCAGAGGGGTGAGGGGTCGATTCAGAGGGGTGCAGGGGTGAGGAGGGAGGGGTTGGGTCTCACACAAACCATCCTGACCCCAACATTAACACACACCTTTGACAGTCCAGACACACCCTCTGACAGTCCAGACACACCCTCTGACAGTCCAGACACACCCTCTGACAGTCCAGACACACCCTCTGACAGTCCAGACACACCCGCTGACAGTCCAGACACACCCTCTGACAGTCCACTCACACAGACACACCCTCTGACAGTCCACTTACACAGACACACCCTCTGACAGTCCAGACACACAGACACACCCTCTCTGACAGTCCAGACACACCCTCTCTGACAGTCCAGACACACAGACACAACCTCTGACAGTCCAGACACACCCTCTGACAGTCCACTTACACAGACACACCCTCTGACAGTCCAGACACACAGACACACCCTCTCTGACAGTCCAGACACACCCTCTCTGACAGTCCAGACACACAGACACAACCTCTGACAGTTCAGACACACCCTCTCTGACAGTCTAGACACACTTCCCTGAGCCTAATTTTAACTCATAGTGTGTGGTCATTAGGGCAGTAGTGTGTGGTCATTGGTGGATAAAATACCCAATTGTTATACTTGAGTAAAAGTAAAGATACCTTAATAGAAAATGACTCAAGTAAAACTTAGTCACCCAGTAAAATTCTACTTGAGTAAAAGTAAAAAAGTATTTGGTTTTACATATACTTAAGTATCAAAAGTATAAATAATTTCATATTCCTTATATTAAGCAAACCAGACGACACCATTTTCTTTTTATTACTGATAGCCAGGGGCTCAAACACGACATAATTTACAAACTAAGCATTTGTGTAGGACCATGCCTCAGGACTACCTGGCATGATGACTCCTTGCTGTCCCCAGTCCACCTGGCCGCGCTGCTGCTCCAGTTTCAACTGTTCTGCCTGCGGCTAGGGAACCCTGACCTGTTCACCGGACGTGCTACCTGTCCCAGACCTGCTGTTTTCAACTCTCTAGAGACAGCAGGAGCGGTAGAGATACTCTGAATGATCGGCTATGAAAAGCCAACTGACATTTACTCCTGAGGTGCTGACTTCCTGCACCCTCGACAACCACTGTGATTATTATTATTAGACCATGCTGGTCATTTATGAACATTTGAACATCTTGGCCATGTTCTGTTATAATCTCCACCCGGCACAGCCAGAAGAGGACTGGCCACACCTCATAGCCCGGTTCCTCTCTAGGTTTCTTCCTAGGTTTTGTCCTTTCTAGGGAGTTTTTCCTAGCCACCGTGCTTCTACACCTGCATTGCTTGCTGTTTGGGGTTTTAGGCTGGGTTTCTGTACAGCACTTTGAGATATCAGCTGATGTAAGAAGGGCTATATAAATACATTTGATTTGATTCTGATTTGTTCAGTGAGTCCGCCAGATCAGAATCAGTAGAGATGACCTGGGATGTTCTCTAGATAAGTATGTGAATTATACCATTTTCCTGTCCTGCAAAGCATTCAAAATGAAACGAGTACATTTGGGTGTCAGAAAAAAATGTATGGAGTAAAAAGTACCTTATTTTTTCTAGGAATGTAGTGAAGTAAAAGTTGTCAAAAATATAAATAGCAAAGTAAAGTACAGATACCCCCAAAAACGACTTAAGTAGTACTTTAAAGTATTTTTACTTAAGTACTTTACACCACTGTGGATGGTGTTGTGTCCATGAGTAACCATTAGGATTTAGGCAGTAGTGTGTGTGGTGTGGAGCAGTAGTGTGTGTGTGTGGTGTGGAGCAGTAGTGTGTGTGTGTGGTGTGGAGCAGTAGTGTGTGTGTGTGGTGTGGAGCAGTAGTGTGTGTGTGTGGTGTGGAGCAGTAGTGTGTGGTGTGGAGCAGTAGTGTGTGTGTGTGGTGTGGAGCAGTAGTGTGTGTGTGGTGTGGAGCAGTAGTGTGTGTGTGTGTGTGTTTGTTGTGACAACAGTTCGTTAGAGGACAAGTGCTTGTGACAGCTGAACAGTCAGCTGGGGAGAGAATGGCTGAGCCCAGGGAAAGTAGAGCTACACACACACACACACACACACACACACACACACACACACACACACACACACACACACACACACACACACACACACACACACACACACACACACACACACACACACACACACACACACACACACACACACACACACACACACACACACACACACACACACACGGTGAAGGGGTGGACAACTTCCAAATATGACTTCTAGCCCAGCTGTACCGTACCCACAGCTGACAATTATCCTTACCACTGGATACTGAAGGCTTAGGACGTTGACGTTCTACCATGCATAGACCCCCCTTGACACTACTCAGAGGGGCCAGAGGAAGGTCACAGGTCATCCCGTCTAACCTCTGACCTCTACAGGCCAAGCAGAGAGGACGTAATTAACCAGGGCAAACAGGCATGGAACCCAAACTGACAACGAAAGACAAATTACTACTTCTTTAGTGGCTGTCAGAGGGTAAACAACTCACTGGTTAATGATTAATGATTAGACGTCACGAAGAGGAATGAAGGCAGGCTGGACAAGTCAAATAGATGAGGCTTCTAATAAACCCTCTACTAGGAGATGTGTTCACGGCTGAAAGAAACCAAAAAACGTTGTTTTTCTGTTGTAACTCGACAAAACATTGTACACGCGACAGAAATAAGCTGAACTGTGGGTATAACTATCCTTTTAAATATATATATATATATTGCTTTACAAATGTCCTAAAACCCAAATACAAGCAAAGAAATTAATGAAAAGAATCTGAAACAACAATGGTCATTGTCCCCCCCCCCCTCGACGTCAACACTGAACATTCTGTTTGTTGTATTTCTACGTACAAGGACAGATAGCGTTCAAAGACACAACAACTAGCAGCCTGTCACGACAAGTAACTAGATACTGAATGACAAAAACACAGCAGATACAAGTTATGGACTGAATGAATGTCAAAGGCACTCACACCCCCCCCCCTCCCCCCCACACACACAGAGGGAAAACTCCATGTCCCTGTCAGTTGATACTATAAACACAGAGGGAAAACTCCTCCATGTCCCTGTCAGTTGATACTATAAACACAGAGGGAAAACTCCATGTCCCTGTCAGTTGATACTATAAACACAGAGGAAAAACTCCTCCATGTCCCTGTCAGTTGATACTATTAACACAGAGGGAAAACTCCATGTCCCTGTCAGTTGATACTATTAACACAGAGGGAAAACTCCATGTCCCTGTCAGTTGATACTATAAACACAGAGGGAAAACTCCATGTCCCTGTCAGTTGATTCTATAAACACGGAGGGAAAACTCCATGTCCCTGTCAGTTGATACTATAAACACAGAGGGAAAACTCCATGTCCCTGTCAGTTGATTCTATAAACACAGAGGGAAAACTCCTCCATGTCCCTGTCAGTTGATTCTATAAACACAGAGGGAAAACTCCATGTCCCTGTCAGTTGATACTATAAACACAGAGGGAAAACTCCATGTCCCTGTCAGTTGATACTATAAACACAGAGGGTAAACTCCTCCATGTCCCTGTCAGTTGATACTATAAACACAGAGGGAAAACTCCATGTCCCTGTCAGTTGATACTATAAACACAGAGGGAAAACTCCATGTCCCTGTCAGTTGATACTATAAACACAGAGGGAAAACTCCTCCATGTCCCTGTCAGTTGATACTATAAACACAGAGGGAAAACTCCATGTCCCTGTCAGTTGATACTATAAACACAGAGGGAAAACTCCTCCATGTCCCTGTCAGTTGATACTATAAACACAGAGGGAAAACTCCATGTCCCTGTCAGTTGATACTATAAACACAGAGGGAAAACTCCTCCATGTCCCTGTCAGTTGAAACTATAAACACAGAGGGAAAACTCCATGTCCCTGTCAGTTGATACTATAAACACAGAGGAAAAACTCCTCCATGTCCCTGTCAGTTGATACTATTAACACAGAGGGAAAACTCCATGTCCCTGTCAGTTGATTCTATAAACACAGAGGGAAAACTCCTCCATGTCCCTGTCAGTTGATTCTATAAACACAGAGGGAAAACTCCATGTCCCTGTCAGTTGATACTATAAACACAGAGGGAAAACTCCTCCATGTCCCTGTCAGTTGAAACTACAAACACAGAGGGAAAACTCCATGTCCCTGTCAGTTGATACTATAAACACAGAGGGAAAACTCCATGTCCCTGTCAGTTGATACTATAAACACAGAGGGAAAACTCCTCCATGTCCCTGTCAGTTGATACTATAAACACAGAGGGAAAACTCCATGTCCCTGTCAGTTGATACTATAAACACAGAGGGAAAACTCCTCCATGTCCCTGTCAGTTGATACTATAAACACAGAGGGAAAACTCCATGTCCCTGTCAGTTGATACTATAAACACAGAGGGAAAACTCCTCCATGTCCCTGTCAGTTGAAACTATAAACACAGAGGGAAAACTCCATGTCCCTGTCAGTTGATACTATAAACACTGAGGAAAAACTCCTCCATGTCCCTGTCAGTTGATACTATTAACACAGAGGGAAAACTCCATGTCCCTGTCAGTTGATTCTATAAACACAGAGGGAAAACTCCTCCATGTCCCTGTCAGTTGATTCTATAAACAGAGGGAAAACTCCATGTCCCTGTCAGTTGATACTATAAACACAG
>NC_074666.1:93229073-93233019 GCF_029448725.1 Salvelinus fontinalis
TTATCGGTGCGGACCTCGTTCTCGACTAATTCCATAGTAAAGTGAATCAAGGTTTGTCAGGCAGAGGAAAGGCATCTGGGTCTAATAAGGACCAGTCGACCTCACTAACAGACAGACTCTTTATATTACAACCCTGATACGAACGGACTGCTGTTCTGCAACCTGCAGCAGCACCTGATATGAACGGACTGCTGTTCTGCAACCTGCAGCAGCACCTGATATGAACGGACTGCTGTTCTGCAACCTGCAGCAGCACCTGATATGAACGGACTGCTGTTCTGCAACCTGCAGCAGCACCTGATATGAACGGACTGCTGTTCTGCAACCTGCAGCAGCACCTGATATGAACGGACTGCTGTTCTGCAACCTGCAGCAGCACCTGATATGAACGGGCTGCTGTTCTGCAACCTGCAGCAGCACCTGATATGAACGGACTGCTGTTCTGCAACCTGCAGCAGCACCTGATATGAACGGACTGCTGTTCTGCAACCTGCAGCAGCACCTGATATGAGCGGACTGCTGTTCTGCAACCTGCAGCAGCACCTGACTTCCTGCATAAGGACCAGACATCTATTTCCTTTAGACTAATAAAGTATTCAATCATTTATTAATTCATTCGTCCACACACGCAAAAAACACACCAATATTTTTGATTAGCAGTTCTCAAAATGGTTACCCTGGCAACGAGCTGGGGCTTCTGTACTCCTAGCCAATCACAGAGCTGGTTTCTGTGGGTCCTCACCGTGGCGACGTCCTCCTCCCTAAAACCAGAGGATACAGAGAGGACAACGTAATGTGAAGACAAGGTGAAGACGACAGACTAACACCCAATAAGACTGACCCTACAGTAGGACTGACCCTACAGTAGGACTGACCCTACAGTAAGACTGACCCTACAGTAGGACTGACCCTACAGTAGGACTGACCCTACAGTAAGACTGACCCTACAGTAGGACTGACCCTACAGTAAGACTGACCCTACAGTAGGACTGACCCTACAGTAGACTGACCCTACAGTAGGACTGACCCTACAGTATGACTGACCCTACAGTATGACTGACCCTACAGTAAGACTGACCCTACAGTAAGACTAACCCTACAGTAAGACTAACCCTACAGTAAGACTAACCCTACAGTAAGACTAACCCTACAGTAGACTGACCCTACAGTAAGACTGACCCTACAGTAGGACTGACCCTACAGTATGACTGACCCTACAGTAAGACTGACCCTACAGTAAGACTAACCCTACAGTAGGACTGACCCTACAGTAGGACTGACCCTACAGTAGGACTGACCCTACAGTAGGACTGACCCTACAGTAGGACTAACCCTACAGTAGGACTAACCCTACAGTAGACTAACCGTACAGTAGACTGACCCTACAGTAAGACTGACCCTACAGTAAGACTAACCCTACAGTAAGACTGACCCTACAGTATGACTGACCCTACAGTAAGACTAACCCTACAGTAAGACTAACCCTACAGTAAGACTAACCCTACAGTAAGACTAACCCTACAGTAGACTGACCCTACAGTAAGACTAACCCTACAGTAGACTGACCCTACAGTAAGACTAACCCTACAGTAGACTAACCCTACAATAAGACTGACCCTACAGTATGACTGACCCTACAGTAAGACTAACCCTACAATAAGACTAACCCTACAATAAGACTGACCCTACAATAAGACTGACCCTACAGTGCAATGACTCCTCTAGAAAACACAGTGTGACCAATGAGCAGTTAGTAGAAAAGGGAAAAGCCTCATTCTGTTTAATAAATGAGCAGCAGTCCCAGCAGGAGATAACATAGTCTGTCTGTCCACTGCTCATTTCTTGTTAAAACCCTTTCCAGGAAATAAGGGGTCTTCCTTTTCTCGTTCATGACCTTTAAACCCTGCACTCAAAGACCTGTTCCAAGGTCTGTCCTTAAAACCCTGCACTCAAAGACCTGTTCCCAGGTCTGTCCTTAAAACCCTGCACTCAAAGTCCTGTTCCAAGGTCTGTCCTTAAAACCCTTCACTCAAAGTCCTGTTCCAAGGTCTGTCCTTAAAACCCTGCACTCAAAGTCCTGTTCCAAGGTCTGTCCTTAAAACCCTGCACTCAAAGACCTGTTCCAAGGGCTGGATCCCAATTCTCCACACTTTTCCTGAAGTGTGCATTTGTACAGTCCCTCCCCGGGATTTAAAAGCATAGGATTGAGGGGGGCTTACACCATTGTTAACTTAATGCACTAATTGAGCACTAATTGAGTTCCTGTCTCTGATTCCACTGACCAGTTGGTGTCACTCAGCGACGTCATGACATCATCCATCACGTCAGGGTCGATGACATCATCGTAGGTCAGCAGCATCTCGTACACCTGGCTGGCTGTGGTCTTCCTGATCTGTAGAGAGAGAGAGAGAGAGAGAGACAGAGAGAGAGAGGGAGAGAGCGAGAGAGACAGAGACAGAGAGGAGAAGAGAGCAGGTTACACCTGGCTGACTGTGGTCTTCCTGATCAGTCCACTCTGGTGCTTCTGTCACCAACCAAGGACCCAAGGAGGGCGTACAGCAGCACCTAGATCTTCTGCACAGATTCTGTCAGACCTGGGCCCTGACAGTAAATCTCAGTTAGACCAAAATAATGGTGTTCCAAAAAAGGTCCAGTCGCCAGGACCACAAATACAAATTCCATCTAGACACCGTTGCCCTAGAGCACACAGAAAACTATACATACCTCGGCCTAAACATCAGCGCCACAGGTAACTTCCACAAAGCTGTGAACGAGCTGAGAGACAAGGCAAGAAGGGCCTTCTACGCCATCCTTAAACCTTGCACTCAAAGACCTGTTCCCAGGTCTGTCCTTAAAACCCTGCAATCGAACATAAAATTCGACATCCCAATTAGGATCTGGTTAAAAACACTTGAATCAGTTATAGAACCCATTGCCCTTTATGGTTGTGAGGTCTGGGATCCGCTCCCCAACCAAGAATTCACAAAATGGGACAAACACTAAATTGAGACTCTACATGCAAAATTTTGCAAAAATATCCTCAGTGTACAACGTAAAACACCACATAATGCATGCAGGCCGATACCCGCTAAATTCTACAACCACCTAAAAGGAAGTGATCTTTTGGGTGAAATACCACAGTGTGTCATCACAGCAGCAAGATGTGTGACCTGTTGCCACAAGAAAAGGTCAACCAGTTTTTGTACTTGAACTATTTGCACATCATTACAACACTGTATGAAGACGTTTGTAATGTCTTTATTCCTTTGGAACTTCTGTGAGAGTAATGTTTACTGTTAATTTTTTATTGTTTATTTCACTTTTGTCTATGATTTATTTAACTTGCTTTGGCAATGTTAACATGTTTCCCATGCCAATAAAACCCCTTAAATTGAAATTGAGAGAGAGAGAGGCAAAGAAAGAAAGAAAGAAAGAAAGAAAGAAAGAGAGAGAGAGAGAGAGAGAGAGAGAAAGAGAAAGAGAAAGAGAAAGAGAAAGAGAAAGAGAAAGAGAGAGAGAGAGAGAGAGAGAGAGCTAACTCACCACAGGGAAGGGGTGACAGAGGAGCAGCAGCAGCTGGAACAGAACCTTCTTACGGACCTCTCCCTGGAACTGGATCAGACCACAGAACCTTCAGCAGGGGAGAGAGAGAGTAGGGTTAGGGTGAGAGATCAACCACAGAACCTACAGGAGGGGAGAGAGAGTAGGGTGAGGGTGAGAGATCAACCACAGAACCTACAGGAGGGGAGAGAGAGTAGGGTTAGGGTGAGAGATCAACCACAGAACCAACAGGAGGGGAGAGAGAGTAGGGTGAGGGTGAGAGATCAACCACAGAACCTACAGGAGGGGAGAGAGAGTAGGGTTAGGGGGAGAGATCAACCACAGAACCTACAGGAGGGGAGAGAGAGTAGGGTTAGGGTGAGAGATCAACCACAGAACCTACAGG
>NC_074666.1:93233119-93321307 GCF_029448725.1 Salvelinus fontinalis
TGGCCACCAAACAAACCAGCAGCCTTATGGCCACCAAACAAACCAGCAGCCTCATTGCAACCAAACAAACCAGCAGCCTCATGGCCACCAAACAAACCAGCAGCCTCATGGCCACCAAACAAACCAGCAGCCTCATGGCCACCAAACAAACCAGCAGCCTCATGGCCACCAAACAAACCAGCATCCTCATGGCCACCAAACAAACCAGCATCCTCATGGCCACCAAACAAACCAGCAGCCTCATGGCCACCAAACAAACCAGCAGCCTCATGGCCACCAAAACAACCAGCAGCCTCATGGCCAACAAACAAACCAGCAGCCTCATGGCCACCAAACAAACCAGCAGCCTCATGGCCACCAAACAAACCAGCAGCCTCATGGCCACCAAACAAACCAGCAGCCTCATGGCCACGAAACAAACCAGCAGCCTCATGGACACCAAAACAACCAGCAGCCTCATGGCCAACAAACAAACCAGCAGCCTCATGGCCACCAAACAAACCAGCAGCCTCATGGCCACCAAAACAACCAGCAGCCTCATGGCCACCAAAACAACCAGCAGCCTCATGGCCACCAAACCAACCAGCAGCCTCATGGCCACTAAACAAACCAGCAGCCTCATGGCCACCAAACAAACCAGCAGCCTCATGGCCAACAAACAAACCAGCAGCCTCATGGCCACCAAACAAACCAGCAGCCTCATGGCCACCAAACAAACCAGCAGCCTCATGGCCACCAAACAAACCAGCAGCCTCATGGCCACCAAACAAACCAGTAGCCTCATGGCCACCAAACAAACCAGCAGCCTCATGGCCACCAAACAAACCAGCCGCCTCAAGCCTCCACAAGCTGGGACACTGACTGACCATCACCTTAATTGGTAGCACCCGTGTCCTTATCAATCAGGCTAAGCACCTGGACAAGGTTGCTACTGCCCCCTGGGAAAATAGAGTGTTGTAAACCTGGATATTGAACAGTCTTATGGCCAGGTGTTTAGGACTCTTTGTCTGAGCCTTGATGCACCGGTGCCGCCTGCCGGACAGGAGCATGGAGAACAGTCCATGTCTCGGGTGGCTGGAATCTTTGGCAATTATTTAGGCCTTTCTCAGACAGTGACTGGCATGTATGTCCTGGATGGCTGGGCGCTCGCCCCCAGTGATTAGTTGGGCCGTCCGCAACACCCTCTGTAGAGCCTTCCTGTTGCGGGCCGTGCAGTTGCCATACCAGACAGTGATACAACCAGTCCGGATGCTCTCAGTGGTGCAGTTGTAAAAGTTCCTAAGGATCTGAGGGGCCATGCCAAATTGTTTGAGCCTCCCGAGAGAGAAGAGGGATTGCCTTACCTTCTTCATGACTGTTCTGGATGTGGTCACGTAGGAACTTGAAGCTCTTGACTCTCCCTCCACCCCCTTTTACTGTAGTCTACGCTCAGCTTCTTGGTCTTGCTGACGTTGAGGGAGAGGTTTTTGTCCTAGCACCAGCAGAGGCACTCTCTGTACTTTCTGTCTCTGGAGAAAGGAAGGATGAAAAGACACGTGGGATAAAAAGAAGGGCTGCTTTCAGTTCTAATTAACCACTCAGGGCTCTCTCCTTGCCTCCTTTCCTCTCTTCTCTGCTCTCCTCTCCTCCACTCTCCCACTTTTCCACTCCTCTCCGCCCCTTCTCTTCTCTCCCCTCATCACCTACCCTTTCTCTCTACCTCCTCTCCTTTCCTCATCTCCCTTCCTTTCCTCATCTCTCCTTTCCCTCAGAAATACCATTGGAGATCCACTCTACCAGTCAATGCTGTATCAGAGCAGCTGGTGTCTCTGGGTGATCCACAGGTGGCACCAAACACACGTCCTGTAGGCCAAAGGTTAGGCAACTAGATCTAGCCGTTGCCCGATTTTGTCAGAGCAAATGGTCGGGGGGCCAGAAAATAATTATAACATTTTGTACACTGCAAATTGACCACAACTAAGCCCCAAAAAAGATTGTATTTGAAAATAACGGTATATTCATGCCTTGATTACGTTGATACATCCTCCTATCACTCAGGATCAACAGAGAGAGAGAGCTTTGGGAAATATGTGCAAAGTCATCTCAGACTAGGGGTGCAAAGGGGGGTTATATTACTGGAAACCTTCTAAGTCTACCAGTAAACTACCAGTATTTTGCTCTTTCAAGGATTTTATGTAATCTATCACAAGACATCTAGTGGCCGCTTTGGGTACTTCAGATTATCACAGGTGTCTCTAATAAGCCATGGCCCTCTGTGTGACAAAATATATTAAATAATTAAAGATGAAGTAAATAAATAATATTTTACAGCTTTATCATTCTAAATATAAACCATCAACTTAGTGAATACCATTGGTGTTTAATATAATTGTTTCAGCATGAAATATCCTTTATTACAAACTTTATTTTTTTATGTCAACATGTATTTGTTGTCAATGATTTGGCGTTAAACTGGTGGCAGTTGTGAATAAAGTCAATAGTTGGAAGACTTGCAGATGTAATTTATCTATGTATTTAACCTTTATTTTATCAGAGAGTCATACTGAGACTAAGGTCTATTTTACAGGTGAGCCCTGAATTACAGCAACTATAGAAAATACACATATCAAAATATAAGTAGAAAGATAGTAAAATATGGTCATAAAAAACAAACACATTCATCAGTAATATGGTCTTCAATCATCTTTCTGAATTTCCCAAGAGGCAACAAAACATCACATGTAATAACATTTTGAAGATTCTTGCACCTTATTTGTGGAACAAAACTAACAGCTGATAACTCAGTAGAGACCAAAGAAATGTCCAGAGTTAGCCATCCCTGAGCCCGTTGTGGTAACTCATGTCTAAAGTTTAGTAATGATGTTAGGTACAGTGGGACTTTTTGTGAAATGGCTTTATACTGTATATGGAAACATAGCAATGTATCAACGTATGTGACATCAAAGAGGGCGTACCAACTTTCTGGTTGAGAATGCAGTGATGAATACTAAAACTGTCGCTTTAAACGGCTGTAATGAAGTCGCAGCTGCGTTCATATAGATGATGTCACCATAATCTAGGACCGATAGCATCGTTGACTGAATAATCTGCTTTCTACTATTTAGCGAGAGGCAGGACCTATTTCTATAGAAGAAGCCCATTTTTATTCTCAACTTCTTAACCAACTCATCAATATGCTTTTTTTAAAAAGACAGCTTTTCGTTAATCCAGATGCCTTGATATTTGGAAGCAGGGACACAATCAATATGGACACAATCCAAAGTACATATGCTTAAATATTTAGAGTTATTTTTATGCACTCAAGAGAACCATGTATACTTAGTTTAACCTGCATTCAATATTCATTTCAGGTCAATAAAGTTTTTCTGTAATACAATGAAGGCAGACTATAGTTCAGATGGCGTCTGGTCAACCAATAGCATACACAACAGTATCATCGGCATACAAGTGCAGCTTACAATTTTTTACAGACAAGTCAATATTGTTAATGTAAACAGTAAAAACTACAGGACCCAGAACCGACTCCTGCAGGAAGCCTTTCGGAATATCCAGGAAACCTGATTTAACACCATCAGTAGATACACATTGAGTTCTATCTGTCAAGTAATTTTTAAATCAGTTACATGCAGCCTGGTCTAGGCCAATCGGTGAAAGCCTCTGAATTAGCAGTGATTGAACAACAGTATCAAAGGTCTGACAGGTCAGTGAAGAGGGCAGCAAAATGCTGCTTTTTATCCATACATTTAACCATATCATTTATAACTGGGCTCCCAAGTGGCGCAGCGGTCTAAGGCCCTGCATCTCCAGGTCATCTACAAGTCTCTGCTAGGTAAAGCCCCGCCTTATCTCAGCTCACTGGTCACCATAGCAGCACCCACCCGTAGCACGCGCTCCAGCAGGTATATCTCACTGGTCACCCCCAAAGTCAATTCTTCCTTTGGCCGCCTCTCCTTCAAGTTCTCTGCTGCCAATGACTGGAACGAACTGCAAAAATATCTGAAGCTGGAGACTCTTACCTCCCTCACTAGCTTTAAGCACCAGCTGTCAGAGCAGCTCACAGATCACTGCACATAGCTCATCTGTAAATAGCCCATCCAATCTACCTCATCCCCATACTGTATTTATTTAGCTCCTTTGCACCTGTAACGGTCGTTTTCCTCCTCGTCTGAGGAGGAGCAAGAATTGGACCAAAAGGCAGCATGGTTTGAATACATGATGTCGTTTATTTAAACGAAGACGAAAAGAACACTTAAACAAACTACAAAATAACAAACGACGTGAACAGACCTGAACTTGAGAACAAAACACATGAACGCACGAACAGGACGGAACACACGAACGAACGAACGCAATGAAACAAAACAGCCCCGTGTGGTACAAACACTGACACAGGAACAATCACCCAGAACAGCCTACCTTAATATTGTTCTCAATCAGAGGAAACGTAAAACACCTGCCCCTAATTGAGAACCATATCAGGCTAATACATTGAACCCAACATAGAAACACATAACATAGCATGCCCACCCCATCTCACGCCCTGACCATACTAAACAAATACAAAAACAAGGGAAAACAGGTCAGGAATGTGACAGCACCCCAGTATCTCTACTTGCACATTCATCTTCTGCACATCTACCATTCCCGTGTTTAATTGCTATATTGTAATTACTTCGCCACCATGGCCTATTTATTTCCTTACCTCTCTTATCCTACCTCATTTGCAAATGCTGTTTATAGATTTTTCTACTGTATTATTGATTGTATGTTTGTTTATTCCATGTGTAACTCTGTGTTCTTTTATGTGTCAAACTGCTTTGCTTTATCTTGGCCAGGTCACAGTTGTAAATGAGAACTTGTTCTCAACTACGCTAGCTGGTTAAATAAAGGTGAAATAAATCAATCAAAAATATCAGTGCTAGAGGTGTCACTACAGACACCCTGGTTCGAATCCAGGCTTTATCACACCTGGCCGTGGTTGGGAGTCCCATAGGGCGGCGCACAATTAGCCCAGCATCGTCAGGGTTTGGCTGGTGTAGGCCGTCATTGTAAATAAGAATTTGTTCTTAACTGACTTGCCAAGTTAGATCAAAACTAGAGATGCAGCAGAGATAGTGCTATGACCTGGTCTAAAATCTGGCTGATAAACATTTCAAAGATGAGAAAGAATGAATCAAGGATGCTAATAATTTAGCTCGACAAGAACGTTTAGAAATGGGGTGATCATTATTTAGGTCACAAGAGTCACCACCTTTGTGAAGAGGGAGTACTTTACATGGTTTGCCTTCCAAACCTTAGGGATAGTACCAGGTATAATAGTCTGGTTAAAAATATGGGTTAATAATTCAGGACCAGGGGGCAGAGAGCTGCAGCAAAAATGGATCAAGCATATCTGCCTCAGTGGATATATTATTTTTTTACATCAATCTTCAGCAAGGCATCTAGCACATTGCAAGTGGTAAATTGTTGAAATGAAAACAAATATTTCTTAGAAGTTGACGAGTTAAACGTCAAGACAGCTAGAGGCTGGCAGAGGGAAGAGCAGTCGATTGACTGACCAGGGTCAATTAAACCACCGTTTCTCTCAAATAAAAAGCCTGCTGAGATAAAATGATGATTAAAGCCTCACTTATCCAATTCTTCTCAGTTATGATGCCAGTCAGAGATAACTTGCTTAGTCAGGGAAGAAGAGGAATTTGCAAGCAGCAGTGCATTTACTGTTTTCCAAAATTAGAAGGAGCATTCGTAGAGTCAGAGATAGAGTTTAAAAAGTAGCTTGAGTTAGTATTCTTAGCGAGATAGTACATCTGTTTCTCAATTGTCTGAAAGATTGCCAGTCACTACAGAGCCAGTTTTAGTTGCTTTCTCATCTGAATGAGCTCAGATAGCTCAAAAGAAAACCAAGGGTTAGATCTGTCTTTGACTCTGAATTGAAAATAATGCCATTGTTGATTAAATGCTTTTTTAAATTATTAATTAGGCTATTTTCTCTTGAACCATGTGGTCTATCTACTAGAAAGTCATGGACAATATGAACACAGATAAAGGATCTTCATTCTGTCACCCGGTTGCAGGAAAACCATCCTGCAATGCAGGAAATGTAAAACCTGTAGTGTATTTGAGGTTTAAAAAGGCTTCTGAAGTTTGTAATTTCCACGTAGAAATTTCAGACTCGATTTTCCCTTACAAAAATGTACTGTATCAACCCCTACAAAAAGTTTAATTAATTATAATCCACATAATAATTCACATTTCCTGTTGCTGCAGGATTATGTTCCTGCTGTAGCGAACTGGCTCAAATTAAAGTGGAACTGACAACATTTTAGCCATGTTAAATCTTATTCATATCTGTTCATATACAGCCCCAGGAAGTATATTACACATTTTTTACATTTTCTGACAAGCAAGCACTTAGATATGGTAATTTTCATGTGTTCATCAATTCATATAATGTTTGGGAATTACGTATAGTAAAGCATTTGTGAAAATTCTATAGCAATATTGAGTGGGAAAGCGGCGTTTGTACAATTAAATGACACTGCAGTAAACCCCCCAAAAAACGGTATTGTCCAGGACCGGACTCTACGCAGACCAGTGCGCCATAGCCAAGCAGAGCTAGTAGGCCTATATGGGCCTGCCATCATTCACTTGAACGGGACTGTATGTTTACAAGCAGTAGCAACAGCGTGACTTTAGATCATTGGAACGCATTTGCCAAAAGCCACAAAATACACCTCAATGGATTTCTGAAAATATGTAAATACCAAAGGAGTCTTCTTACATTTCGGAACTTCACTATTGATCAAACAACCATAAAAAGTGAGGCTCTCTCTCCCTCAGTTACCTATGCACATCAACAACAACAAGATCAACAACGAATGCTAGCAAGAGCGAGATGATCTAAAATCTAACGAGGGAGAGATACTTTTTCAGCTAGTTGGCCGTCAAAAAAAGCTAACCACATGACACCTGCATCTCTAGCTGTAGCCACCAAAAAACGATATAAGGGGAAAAAGTAGGTAACTCACCCACTCCTACAATGGCATGACATTCTCCCAGCAGTTAGCTAGCTAACGCTAAGCTCCATTTTTTTAAACTTATTTAAATAGATACGCTAGCCCAGGTGTGTCAAACTCAATCAGAGCACAGGCTATACTGAAAAAACACAACAACTTTGCGGGCCTGACATAGCCTATTTGTTTTTAAACATTGAAAAATATGGCCCTTTATGTCAATTTATGTACATAGGGTGATGTACATAGCATTTTAACATATTATAACAAAATAAGAGATAAATAATATTTGTGGAGCCTTTGCGGCTAACCTTGCAGATGTGCATAATATGCTGCGACCCTAATAAAAAAGTATTTAATAATGCCAAATAACAAAAACGTAGCTATAGGTTGTTGTAAATGTTTTATATGTCTGTACATACACTTTCCCTCTGTAAACAGGACACAGGAAAGCAGCACAATTGAAGTAGAATTCACAGATACGAGCACATCAAGCTGTAATTTCATAAAGTAGATGACTCAACTGTTGACTCATTTATACTCGCTGTGTGTCCTATTTAGCCCGCAGGCCTTGTGTTTGACACATGTATGCTAGCCTATTAGCCACGTTATGACTAACTTGTGATCATTGCCCTTGCTAGTTTTATTGTATTGATATTCCCAGCCTTAGTTACAGTCGTCCGGTTTTTTGTTTAAAATATTGAGTAATTGAAACAAATAATGCATCCTGAATGGGTGGAGGCAGCAAACACTGTACCAGGCCAGCTGTGATTTACAACCTGATAGCAGGGTTTTTTGGACTACCAAGAAATGTACTGGTGAATTATATTAATCATGTATTGAACTGCATCTATCTGTTCTGCCAACAATGCCTTACTGTACGTCATGGAATTAGAATATAGAATATTTTTAAAACCTCTAATAAAATGAATAAATGTTAAACATGTTATTCAAGTATAAATTACCAAAGTCACAATAGATTGCCATAGATTTTCTGTTAATTACGAAAATTACTGAAGATTCCGGTAACTTTTGTAAATTACCAGTAGCTTTGCAACCCTATCAAATCCAACTTTATTTATATAATACATTTCAGACATAAATGCAAAGCAAAGCACTTAACAGGGGGAAAAAACGAAAATTAAAAAAAGAAATATTTACTACACAACAAACATAAGAGGATTGAAAAACAAAAGAATAACAATAAAAACTGAAAGACTAAAAAATGCACACTGAGGAAAAAAATGCACACTGAGGATCTCATTTATATATGTCCACAATTTGACTCGCTCTCTCTATTTTTCTCTCTCACACACACACACACACACACACACACACACACACACACACACACACACACACACACACACACACACACACACACACACACACACACACGCACCGCTCCTCAAGGGCATCATTAACATGTTGAACGGGAAGCACATTGTTCACATTGTAAATGGGAACCAAGCTACCCCAGGAGGACGACTCTGTAGCCCTCTGCTGTCATAACAGACCTCAGGAAAGACGATGATTAATGATGAGCATCATAGATTGTGACAGAGGGCAGGTGGCTGCCACAACCTATCAAAGGTTGTTGGACTGCCAATATGTTATTTTAGTTTTCTGAAGTCTTCTATCCATCCTCTCCCTTCTGTCACCATGGCTTGTCGTCCTCATTCATTGTTTGTTCCTGCTTTTGTCTCTAGCAATGTATTTATTGTGTGTTTGTATTTGATTAGATGTTTTCTTTTATTTATTTTAATATAGTGTCATTCATCTTCGTGATGCCCATCCCACATGGACACTGTATTTGCTGTATCCAAAGAAAATGAACATTCTTACATATGCATACACGTCCATACATACTGTACATAAGTAATTACATACATACAAACATGCATACATACACACACACACATACAAACACATACACACCCATTTGCATTCCTACTGAAATTGAAAATATTTGAATCAAACAAAAACCTTTCAGTTCTACAACCTATGTTGTCCCATCTTCCAAGCTTTTGATGTAAAATGTGCAACCAGGAACGCTATTCTTCTCTGAATAGCCATTCAAGTTTTCCTTCATCACTTCTCCCAGCCTGGTCTCATAGACTAGGCGTAACATAGTAAATGTAAATCCGGGACAGGCAAATTAGTATGATATGTTACGTTTGGTATGGTTACAGGAGACAGATAATTAATAAATGCAAAAACTAAAGTAGGATGGTTGGTCGGCATTTAACAAAGAACGTCTAGCAAAGCAAAGTTACGAGTTCAAATCTCATCACTGACAATTTTAGCATTTTAGCCAATTAGCAATGTTTTTTTAGCTAACCCTGCTACTAACCCTAACCTTAACACTTTTAGCTAACCCTAACCTTAACGCTTTTAGCTAACCCCAACCTTAACCCTTTAAACTAACTCCTAAACTTAACTTTAGCTTCACCCTGACACCTAACCCTAACCCCTAGCCAAGCTAACGTTAGCCACCTAGATGGAATTTGTCATACGTTCAGCAAATTCGTAACATAAAATACAAATTGAAGTTTGTATAGTTCTGCTTTCTGCTATTGCATTTTTTTTAAAGAAGGTTACTCTTAAATAATCATATAAAGTACAGAACAATAAAAAGTGCAGTTCATTCTCCATCTTCCTTAAATCGCAGACTGCTCTTCTTCATCTATGGCATTAAACCTTCCTACTTCAATTGCCAGAGGCAGTATCCCAGTTCTCTACTGGGTACACAAGGATCGTTGACGTCTTGTTAGGTGATAGGTGATATAGGGTTATGGATCATATGAATGCCAAGAGTGTGCAAAGCTGTCATCAAGGCAAAGGGTGGCTATTTTGAAGAATCTCAAATATAAAATATATTTAGATTTGTTTAACACTTTTTTGGTTACTACATGATTCCATATGTGTTATTTCATAGTTTTGTGTTGATGTCTTCACTATTATTCTACACTGTAGAAAATTCTAAAAATAAAGAAAAAGCCTTGAATGAGTAGGTGTGTCCAAACGTTTGACTGGTACTGTGTATATATATATATAACATTGTTTTCAATCATACACTTCTCTGTTGCACTGTTGGAGCATAAGAATTTCACTGTACCCTGCGACTACATCTGCGACCATGTGACTAATAACATAATCTAATCTAATCCTAAAAGGGTTCATCAGCTGTCCCCATAGGATAAACCGTTGAATAACCCTTTTTAGTTCCAGGTAGAACCCTTTTGAGTTATGTAGAACCCTTTACTCAGAGAGTTGTACGTGGAACCCAAAATAGTGCTACCTGGAAACAAAAAGGGTTCTACCTGGAACACACACACATAGAAAATATTGACACCACACACACACACACCATCACATATGCACACACACATGTCTATGTGTACAGCCAGTATTTTATCACCTCTCTCCTCTCCTTATCTTTTTCTCTCTATCATCCCCTTTTTCCCATCATCCCTCATACTGCGCCCCTCACACCTCCGATTTCCTCACGTGACACATGACCTCTTCCATATTTCCTCCATCACATACTTATCCTCTCTTTTCTCTCCCAAAATACATGCCCATTCTTGATTATGTGTAGCAGTGTGTATGTAGGCAATTGTACATGCAATTTCCAATTAAAACAAACTACATACCCTCTCGTGCTAACTAACAGCTAACCTGAAAAGTTCATCACAGCCTCACGGTCTTGCGGTCTTCTTTGTGCTCCGCCACAAAGAACAACATCAAATCATCCTTCATCATCTCCAGCAGCCCGTCAGCCATTTTGAGAGTGATTGGAACAAATTGGGCGCATGTGTGATAGTGCTACTTTCTTCTTTTAGTGACCGATCTGATCCTGACATGGTTAGATTGGTGAAAGCAATGAGGTGGGAAAAAATGGCCTAATATCATGCAATAATCTTTTTTAATACCACTCACATTTTGTATTACCACTTAAATGAAAAAAAATAATAAACGTTAATTTAAAATGTTACTTCATCCAAATGTATCATGCAACTGAGGCAACAACATGTTCGTAGAAAGTGAATTAATAGACATCAGAATGCTATTGACACGTCTCACGTTCTTTAGACACAGCCTGTTCTTGGATGAGTAGAAAATCTACATCAAATTTCTATTCACCAGAACAGACATTGTGTTAATGTTGATGATGTTTGAAACCCCATGGCCTTTTCAGTTATACAGTTACCTGTGAGTTGAATGGACCCTTCACTAAGCCCCGACGCAGAATTTTGGGCAACCAATCGCAGAGCTCCAATGGATAGCAGCTGTCGTCGAGTGCGACACGACACCTCGGACAAGCTCATGTTTGAAACACAAAGACAGTGAGGGCAGCGGGAAAAACAGAGAATCAGTTGGAAACCAGGAACCATTAAATCAGTTGCTTTCCAAGAACCAGGCTGAAGAGATTTAATCATAAGCTGATCCATCACATTGATGCTATTAGCTGTTTCTGAAGCGTAAAAAAAATACCTTAATTACCACTTAAACAAACCTAATATATAACTTTCATTTAAAATGATACTTTATTCAAGTGTAGCGTGCAACAGAAGCAATAACATACTGTACAACCAGTGTTCTTTATTTTTTCACTTCACTTCTCTCCTTTTTCCCCAACAACTCCTTATCTTTTTCTCTCTATTAACATCTTTTTCCCATCATCCCTCATACTGCGCCCCCCACACCTCCTATTTCCTCACCTGATCTCGTCCATATTTCCTCCATAACATCCTCCCCCTCTTTGTTCTATCCAAGAAGACCACACTCTCCATTCCTGTCTGTGTATAGCAGTGTGTTGGTAGGCTATTGTATGTATCATTTACCAATTAAAACAAACCACATTTATTCTCTCCTGCTGACTAGCAGCTAACCTTAAAAGTTCAGCACGACCTCACGGTCTGTTCCGTTGCAAAAAAACATTTCTGATTTAAAATCATCCTTCCTCATCTCGAGCAGCCTGTTATCCGTTTTGATTGATTGGAACACATTGGGTGCATGTATCATCATTAGCTCATCTATGCTATTTTAAACCTGACATCCCTAAATACTTCCAAGACATTTTTTAAAGTTGTTAAACCGAAACAGAAGCTCTAATTTTCCCTTGAAAAAAACATGCTAATCTCTGTTAAATTAGACATCACTACATCTGCTTTGACTCAGTGTCAAACACATCTGAATATTCAACATGTTTGTAGACAGAAAATGTATAGACATCAGATTACTACTGACACATCTCACACTTACTTTAGACCTCACAGCTCTTGTATGTAGAAAAATCACATTTCTATTTACCAAACCAGACCGTGTGTTAATGTTGATGTTTAAAACCTCATGGTCTTCATCAGTTATACAGTTACCAATGAGTTGAATTACTCAAATACTTCCCCCCTGTGACTGGGTTTCGAATCCGAGTCTCCTGCATGCCACAAGACTGCAATAGCCGCCGAGCTAAAGCCTAGCCATTAGCTAGCTGGGGGAGCTTACTCAAGTCTCCAGGTCTCAGACAAGGTGACTCATCAAGCAAGTGTGGTTCATCGAATCACCTCCGTAACACATTGGCCTACCCATCCAAAATTAGAGACCTGAAGACTTGCATAAGCTCCCTGAGCAGCCTAATGCCTGGGCTTAAGAGTGACTGGACGCATGTGTTTTTACATTTTTTAATTTAACCTTTATTTAACTAGGCAAGTCAGTTAAGAACAAATTCTTATTTACAATGACGGCCTACCCCGGCCAAACCAAGTCCTATGGGACTCCCAATCTCCGCCGGTTGTGATACAGCCTGGAATCGAACCTGGGTCTGTAGTGATGCCTCTAGCACTGAGATGCAATGCCACTCTGTTGCTCATTAAACAAAAACTATTTCAGTCTTGGTGATGTGATTTGATGTGGCAGTTACTGATGTTTGTCTCCCATGACAAACTATAGGAACAAAGCCAGTACTCCCTTACAAAAAAACTACCTGTCAAACTTGTGCTTTCACATATGAAAATCAGATATGCAGTTTCACATATGATCAACTCTGCATGTTGAAATCTCACTTTCACATGTGGAATTACAATTTCACATGTGGTGGTGAAATAGTGATATTTCCCCAAAATAGTCAGAAGGAATCTAAGATAACTCAAGAAATCTGTAATTCATTTTGAAGTTTTTACTGAGGAGGTTATAGTCACCCAATTGTACATCTAGCAATGTGTTGTCTTATGTAAACAAAGTCATATCCGCTGCACTGCTGGGCAGGTTTGTCTCATTGTCTGTGTGTTCTGCAGTAGGATTGGATAGAGAGCAATCAATGCAGCTGTGTATCCTGTGTTAGTGGGCAAGTGAGCATTGTCGAAATCAAAACCCAACACTCAAGTTAGTAATGACAAACTCACGTACAAAACTCAGTTTTGGACGAGACTGACTTTATGAAACATTTTATCCTATTTAGACTTTGTAGTCAATTTTGACACTAGAATAAATGTTTCTGAATAATAAGGATGCCACATAGGCCGTTTTCAATCAGATAAGTTGTTTATTGCCTTCAGTTGCGCTTTAAGCTAAGCAGGCTAACACAGTAAACCACCTCCTTTATACATCAAATTAACAATACCATTATAGCCAGTGAAGCTTAAATCTGGAATCTGCATTAAGGGAAACAGCACCACTCTTCGCCCCACAGTCTTTGTTATTGTTTTTGTTTTGTTCATGAAATGGAGGGAAACTGAAAAGAGGAGCGTCTGCAGTGTGGTAAAAAAAAAGTTAGATCACAGTGATGTCTGAGGAGAAAAAAACAGTGTTATGGTTTTGTAGTGACGTCTTTGTTGTGGTACTATCCCAAACGGACAGGGCAGTTTCACCAATTAAAGATGGAATCTGCATTAGGGGAAACAGCGTCACTGTTCACCCCAGCGCCTTTGTTATGGTTTTTGTTTTGTTGACTAAACGGAGGTGAGGAGGGTCCAAACGGAGAGGAGGAGCGTGGTAAAAGAACATTCAGTACATATTGTTAAGTTCTAACACGCGTGCAGTTTTGTCTGAGGGGGAAAAACAGTGTTTGTTGTTTGCAGTAACGTCTTTGTTGTTGTAATAGCCCAAACAGATGTGGCAGTTTCACCAGATTCCATCTTTAAGCTTTAGCATTAACTTGAGGACAAACTCAAATCTACAGGCCACAGGCAAGGTTACTTATCACCTCTGTTAAACAGTCATCCATTCCGTCATTAGACAAATGAATAAATGATTATTCAGCCACACGTCCCCATCGAGCCCTCTGGACCCATCTGTCCATCACAGAAACCCCTGTGGGGAGATCACCGGAGCGAACGATAAAGGCTTTCGGTCCTGAGGATGTGTAGAACAGAAATCTTATACCTCCTCCTTGTCTGCCTTATCTCGTCTCTCCTTCTGTCCTCCTTCTCATTCCTACTTCCATCCCCTCCGTTCTTCCCCCTCTTTTTGCCCAATGGAAAACTTTTCTCCTCATAATTGAGAAGTGGTGGTGCTCATACTCCTAGATTGCTACAGAAGAAAAGTGCCCCCCCCCCCCCCTCCAGGGTGAGAAAAGGAGAAGGACAAAACCAGAAATGTTCACTTGACTCTCAGGGTGTCTACTTGAAGACACTGGTAATGGGTTAAGGCTTCACCTTTCTTAAGCATTCATGTGGAGATAACAACTAAGCCTGTATAGTGGAGAAAAAAATGGTAACAAATTAAACCATTTCAACTTTTCTTCCTGTGTTTTCTAATAGCTGCAGAGTAGGCTCACTCTGTCTCACTTCTTTCGTAAGATTACACTGTAGTAATTCTAGTTGGTCAAGGTCAAAGACCTCAAGCTCAATTCCTTTGAGTTAACAGACCAAGATACATCAAAGCCTTGCTATATTCTTTAAATCAGATTGAGGAAATCCTTTGAACTCTCCTTCAGTGACCTTGCTTACCACTCTCTGCAAAACCAGGTTTAGCATTTCTCTGCAAAACCTGGAAATGAATCATTTGGGAGCTGAGAACACAGAACACGTTCAGTTACGGGGAGGGTGCTTTACAGGTAGTCACCTCAGACGCAAACTTTTAGACAAGAGCTTTGTTTGAAGCAAAGAATTGTGGCCTTGGAAAAGCAATGTATTAAATGCTAATTGAGGCAGAACGTTTGTTGCAGCTTGGAGGATACAAGAACACACAATCACCACATCTCATTTGTAAAACAGATCGGATATCGTGCGCCAAATTAAATATCCTCCATGCATATTTCCTCTATAGGAGGAGGAAGTCCTATGCCTGTCAGACGATACTTGTAGGAATATGTTATATTTTGGAAACAATTGTTTGACTACAGTACAGCTGCCTTGAACACCTTCAGGATAGCAGTCGTGGGTTCAAATACTATCAAGCGTTGCTAAAGTATTTGAAAGAAAACACAGTTCTGCAGGATAGCGTTGTGCCGCTGACGAGAGAGTCGGAAGGCTTGAAAAGTCAGCAGCCATCCCCACCACAACACCGTCCACCCAGGCTAGCCTGTCAGGCCGAGGGAAACAATCCGCTCCTCGACCTAGAAATGGGCTGTGGAGCCTGGGGAAGCCGGCCGACGTCAGCCACCCCCACCACAACACCGTTCACCCAGGCTAGCCTGTCAGGCCGAGGGAAACAATCCGCTCCTCGACCTAGGAATGGGCTGTGGAGCCTGGGGAAGCCGGCCGACGTCAGCCACCCCCAGTGAAGAGACCCAGACCGCATCTCACAGTCGTTTTGTCTAGTCTAGATCGGGCATCAACAAGCATCAGAGACACTCTATAAAGCAGTGGGTTGCCAGTGGGCTGCTGAAGGGTTGTCATGACGTTTGGTGCATCAATAATGGGGGTCCATTACATTAGTGAAAAAGAGCTATGTGTGTTAGAGAGAAGTATGTGTGGTCATTCATAACAGAGAAGCTCTTCCCTACTGAAAGAGAAGAGAAGTATGTGTGGTCATTCATAACGGAGAAGCTCTTCCCTACTGAAAGAGAAGTATGTGTGGTCATTCATAACAGAGAAGCTCTTCCCTACTGAAAGAGAAGTATGTGTGGTCATTCATAACAGAGAAGCTCTTCCCTACTGAAAGAGAAGTATGTGTGGTCATTCATAACGGAGAAGCTCTTCCCTACTAAAAGAGAAGTATGTGTGGTCATTCATAACAGAGAAGCTCTTCCCTACTGAAAGAGAAGTATGCGTGGTCATTCATAACGGAGAAGCTCTTCCCTAATGAAAGAGAAGAGAAGTATGTGTGGTCATTCATAACAGAGAAGCTCTTCCCTACTGAAAGAGAAGTATGTGTGGTCATTCATAACAGAGAAGCTCTTCCCTACTGAAAGAGAAGTATGTGTGGTCATTCATAACGGAGAAGCTCTTCCCTAATGAAAGAGAAGAGAAGTATGTGTGGTCATTCATAACAGAGAAGCTCTTCCCTACTGAAAGAGAAGTATGTGTGGTCATTCATAACGGAGAAGCTCTTCCCTACTGAAAGAGAAGTATGTGTGGTCATTCATTACAGAGAAGCTCTTCCCTACTGAAAGAGAAGTATGTGTGGTCATTCATAACAGAGAAGCTCTTCCCTACTGAAAGAGAAGAGAAGTATGTGTGGTCATTCATAACAGAGAAGCTCTTCCCTACTGAAAGAGAAGTATGTGTGGTCATTCATTACAGAGAAGCTCTTCCCTACTGAAAGAGAAGTATGTGTGGTCATTCATAACAGAGAAGCTCTTCCCTAATGAAAGAGAAGAGAAGTATGTGTGGTCATTCATTACAGAGAAGCTCTTCCCTACTGAAAGAGAAGTATGTGTGGTCATTCATAACAGAGAAGCTCTTCCCTACTGAAAGAGAAGAGAAGTATGTGTGGTCATTCATAACAGAGAAGCTCTTCCCTACTGAAAGAGAAGTATGTGTGGTCATTCATTACAGAGAAGCTCTTCCCTACTGAAAGAGAAGTATGTGTGGTCATTCATAACAGAGAAGCTCTTCCCTAATGAAAGAGAAGAGAAGTATGTGTGGTCATTCATAACAGAGAAGCTCTTCCCTACTGAAAGAGAAGAGAAGTATGTGTGGTCATTCATTACAGAGAAGCTCTTCCCTACTGAAAGAGAAGAGAAGTATGTGTGGTCATTCATTACAGAGAAGCTCTTCCCTACTGAAAGAGAAGAGAAGTATGTGTGGTCATTCATTACAGAGAAGCTCTTCCCTACTGAAAGAGAAGAGAAGTATGTGTGGTCATTCATAACAGAGAAGCTCTTCCCTACTGGAAGAGAAGAGAAGTATGTGTGGTCATTCATAACAGAGAAGCTCTTCCCTACTGGAAGAGAAGATAAGTATGTGTGGTCATTCATAACGGAGAAGCTCTTCCCTACTGAAAGAGAAGTATGTGTGGTCATTCATAACAGAGAAGCTCTTCCCTACTGAAAGAGAAGAGAAGTATGTGTGGTCATTCATAACAGAGAAGCTCTTCCCTACTGAAAGAGAAGAGAAGTATGTGTGGTCATTCATTACAGAGAAGCTCTTCCCTACTGAAAGAGAAGTATGTGTGGTCATTCATAACAGAGAAGCTCTTCCCTACTGAAAGAGAAGAGAAGTATGTGTGGTCATTCATAACAGAGAAGCTCTTCCCTACTGAAAGAGAAGTATGTGTGGTCATTCATTACAGAGAAGCTCTTCCCTACTGAAAGAGAAGTATGTGTGGTCATTCATAACAGAGAAGCTCTTCCCTAATGAAAGAGAAGAGAAGTATGTGTGGTCATTCATAACAGAGAAGCTCTTCCCTACTGAAAGAGAAGAGAAGTATGTGTGGTCATTCATTACAGAGAAGCTCTTCCCTACTGAAAGAGAAGAGAAGTATGTGTGGTCATTCATTACAGAGAAGCTCTTCCCTACTGAAAGAGAAGAGAAGTATGTGTGGTCATTCATTACAGAGAAGCTCTTCCCTACTGAAAGAGAAGAGAAGTATGTGTGGTCATTCATAACAGAGAAGCTCTTCCCTACTGGAAGAGAAGAGAAGTATGTGTGGTCATTCATAACAGAGAAGCTCTTCCCTACTGGAAGAGAAGATAAGTATGTGTGGTCATTCATAACGGAGAAGCTCTTCCCTACTGAAAGAGAAGTATGTGTGGTCATTCATAACAGAGAAGCTCTTCCCTACTGAAAGAGAAGAGAAGTATGTGTGGTCATTCATAACAGAGAAGCTCTTCCCTACTGAAAGAGAAGAGAAGTATGTGTGGTCATTCATAACGGAGAAGCTCTTCCCTACTGAAAGAGAAGTATGTGTGGTCATTCATAACAGAGAAGCTCTTCCCTACTGAAAGAGAAGAGAAGTATTTGTGGTCATTCATTTACATTTTACATTTACATTTTAGTCATTTAGCAGACGCTCTTATCCAGAGCGACTTACAGTAGAGTGCATACATTTTACATACTGAGACAAGGATATCCCTACCGGCCAAACCCTCCCTAACCCGGACGACGCTATGCCAATTGTGCGTCGCCCCACGGACCTCCCGGTTGCGGCCAGCTGCGACAGAGCCTGGGCACGAACCCAGCCCAGCCTGGGCGCGAACCCAGAGACTCTGGTGGCGCAGCTAGCACTGCGATGCAGTGCCCTAGACCACTGCACCACCCGGGAGGCCGAGAAGCTCTTCCCTACTGAAAGAGAAGTATGTGTGGTCATTCATAACAGAGAAGCTCTTCCCTACTGGAAGAGAAGAGAAGTATGTGTGGTCATTCATAACGGAGAAGCTCTTCCCTACTGAAAGAGAAGTATGTGTGGTCATTCATAACGAAGAAGCTCTTCCCTACTGAAAGAGAAGTATGTGTGGTCATTCATTACAGAGAAGCTCTTCCCTACTGAAAGAGAAGTATGTGTGGTCATTCATAACAGAGAAGCTCTTCCCTACTGAAAATGTTCTTTCTCTGGGAAAGGGTGCCTGTCTCACCCCTCTGGGCTACACCATTCTATAGCTAAGTCTTGGGATGAGTTGATGCTTTTTGAAATACAATACAATCAATATGTAGGCTATTTTATAATGTTTAATTTATTTAACCTTTAGTCAACCAGGTTAATCTCATTGAGATAAAGATATGTTATCTCAATGAGACTAACCTGGTTAAATAAAGGTTAAATAAATAGAAATGAATAAAATAGCCTACATATTGATTGCATTGTATTTCAAAATGCATCAACTCATCCCAAGACTTAGCTGTAGAATGCCGTACAGTGCAGTCTAATGTTACCCTATTTCAAGAAGCGTCAATATAAAACCAACATCTGTAAACCAATTAAAACCCTAAAATAGTATTTGGCTTTTGCCTTAGGTCTTCCTCTCTCCTCTTCTCCACAACGTTACATCTTCCTCTGAGACCTCATAGTCTCATCACTGTTCAAGCCAGAGTATGGAGGCTACAGATTTATCACTAGAGGCAAGCCGGGCTTGACACCACCGCAAGCACCAATGTAATTGCAGGTTTGTTTATTTCCTATTGAATAAACATTTATGGGTGGAAAAAGCAATTCCCCCCACACCTGCGACCTCTTAAGACCCACGGGGCCTGTGTCGGACAATACCGCAGTTATAACTAATCCCGCTATAACGTTGACCTCATTGAGATAAGTCTCAAAACATAGCCATTGTTACCAACAGATTTGAAGTAAGACTACACAACAAAGCTTGTCAACACACATGAGCTTTATTCAACGGTCCATGTAATGACTAGCTAACGTACAGAGGAAGATTTGAGAACAGACCTTCCAATAACCTGCTGCTCTCATTCTGTCCTTTCCCCTGACATTGAGGGGTGGAAAACATGCCAGTCAAACAGTTAGGTGTAGCCTAGGGCCTAGCGGTTTAATGGGGAGCTTGTTGTTTTCACCCGTACACCTGCAGTAGTAAGCCACTGGGACACGTTGCCTGTAAACACACTGGAGATAGGGGTGAAGAGGAAGAGAAAGAGAAAGAGAAAGCACCAAGGACGGTTGGTGAGAGGGAGGGATCATGGAGATGAAAGAAGGGCACATAGAGAGAAAGAAAGAAAGACAGAGAGAGACAGAGACAGCGGGAGCGACATCCATCCAAAGAGCATGCATATTAGCCTGGTCGCAGTATCTGTTCAGCTTTTACATTCCACTCCTTGCCACTCCTGTCGTTTTCCAAAGGAGTGGAATGTTAGCTAAAAAGACTGGTACTCAGACTACATGCATATTGATCGAACCAATTGTCTTTTTGTCATTTTATTAAAACAATAACACTGAAATGAAACATTTTGAACACATGTCCAGATGGTGCACATTAGCAATAATGCTATCTATTATCTAAAATAATTAGTATAAGTAACAGCAACTTCTTTTAAATTTACTTGACCACGCTGTAATACCAGAGTAGAATACACAGATAATAACTTACTGTATAAATCTTGAACGTGTCATACATGACTGTAAGACAGTCAGTGTGGATTGTGTGCTCATTGAAATCAATACAGTTAAAGGTAATCCATAAAATACTGCATGTGTGTACAGCAGATGAATCACTGCGTCGCTGTCTGATGAAAAC
Source organism: Salvelinus fontinalis (assembly GCF_029448725.1). Lineage (NCBI taxonomy): Eukaryota > Metazoa > Chordata > Actinopteri > Salmoniformes > Salmonidae > Salvelinus > Salvelinus fontinalis. The sequence goes on from NC_074666.1 coordinate 93,253,703, forward strand.
CTTGTAACTCCATTCTTGCCATTTACATTTGTATTTATTCATTGAAAGCAATGTACTCTGAACATTTAATGACTCTAGGACCAAGAAAATGTATTCAAAATAGCTCCTGAAGTTTCATAATTGTGTGTTCATTAATGGGACAATATGGTAATTTCTTCCATTTCCTGAAAAAAATCTGTTTTGGAGATTAGTGCTTTTCATCAGACAGCGACGACTATGCTGTTGTACGCAGATTGTTCAGTAGGGCATGCAAGGGAAAACATTTCAAAACGGGAAATTAAAATCTGTGTATCTTACTGGACATTAGTCTAGGAGGTAGTCCCTCCCTGTTTCAGTCAGTTTGATTCCGTGTGGTGCCTAAAGAACACGACCCCAGGTAAGGCCGAGCACAACCCCAGGTAAGGCCGAGCACAACTCCAGGTAAGGCCGAGCACAACTCCAGGTAAGGCCGAGCACAACCCCAGGTAAGGCCGAGCACAACCCCAGGTAAGGCCGAACACGACCCCAGGTAAGGCCGAGCACAACCCCAGGTAAGGCCGAGCACAACCCCAGGTAAGGCCGAGCACAACCCCAGGTAAGGCCGAGCACAAGGAAGTTGCACCAGTGCTTCAACCGCCAATAAAAGGTCAAGGGAAAACATTTCAAAACGGGAAATTAAAATCTGTGTATCTTACTGGACATTAGTCTAGGAGGTAGTCCCTCCCTGTTTCAGTCAGTTTGATTCCGTGTGGTGCCTAAAGAACACGACCCCAGGTAAGGCCATTCATCTCAAATAAACACATTCAAATAACCAAAACACTTGGAACAACTACCCAAGTTTATAATAATAATACCCAACAAATAACAATAATTCATCAATAATATGAATAGGATCCTCAGTTATAACATTATGCCATAGATACAGTGAGTACTGTACGCCAGATTCATCTGTTGGATTGACATCATCGTTATCATCATTCTCTCTGTTCGGGGACAGTGTTCGTTTTCCACAATGCAGGTTTCCTCTAGTACCCTTTCATTGGTCATCCCAGCTTGAAATAACTTTGCCCAGAGCAGAAATCATCCATGAGTCCATAGGTGGGCATTATGACCCATTGGGACTTGTTACAGGTGATCATAGTGACAAATGGACAAGGGTCATAGACAGTGTGTGTAGTACATTCCCGTCATGGCCACACCTACATAGTGATGGAATACATACAGAAGGTTCCAAGCTCACAAAGACAACAATCCATCTAAATTCACAACATTTCTGATCAAATCAAATGATCCAGTTCATATAAAGTGAATGGAATACTCTGGTTCATTTTCTAGGGAATTTTAATCTAGAGCAAGCTTTCGCCCATTCACAGTCTAAAAAATAGTCTTTCCATATAGTATATGTAAGGACTCTATAAAGTACATGAAGATAATGCTCTTGATGGTTCCATGACACCAAGCTGGTGCAATGCACAGGCGGTTGGTGACACCTTCATTGAGGAGGACGGGCTTGTGGTAATGGCTGGAGCGGAATCAGTGGAATGGTATAAAATACATTGAACACATAGTTTTCGTGGGTTTGATGTCATTCCATTCGCGCCGTTCCAGCCATTATTATGAGCCGTCCTCCTCTCAGCCCCTTCCAGTGGTGCAATGTGCTGTAAATGTCTGAGGTTTATACTGACAAACAGGAGAGGTGTCATGGCAGAAATCGTTCAGTGTAGTGTCAGAACAGGAAGTGTTCTTTGAAGTCCCATGTATCTCTTCTTCCTGTATCGTCCGAGAGAGGTCATTGGTCAAGAGCTACATGGGTTGACAATGGGAGGGCTCCAGATGATGGATTGTTTGTCGTGATGGAGAGGGAGGCAACTTGGCTCATCAAAGCACAAACTAACCAATCAGGGCTTATCAAAGCGTAGATTCACCAATCAGGGCTCATAAAGCGTAGACAGACCAATCAGGGCTCATCATAGCGTAGACTGACCAATCAGGCCTCATCATAGCGTAGACTGACCAATCAGGCCTCATCATAGCGTAGACTGACCAATCAGGCCTCATCATAGGGTAGACTGATCAATCACTGGGCTCTCTAAGGGCAGAAGCTCCGTCGTCATGTTGCCACAAGTCTCATTTTGAACACACTGCAAAGACAGCAAGAGATACATTTTAGACATTACAAACAACGACCATTACAAACAACGACTATCATGGCTTGCAAAGCTTATGACATACACCCCCCCATCCCCGTCCGTCCATCCGTCCCCCCTCGCCTGACCCCCCCCCGTCCGTCCGTCAGTCACGATTTGTTTTTCATCTTCAAACTGTAAAAGAGACGATAAATCTCTTTTAAGATATAATAGAAAAGAGGACATCTCTCTGAGCATCTTCTGTCTGATATGTCACACAGAGCTGCTTTGATGATTTATTGGGTATTCTCACATTATGGCATCAAAGAAACACATTCACACTAACAGGGAGTACTAGACAAAGACACAGCTCTCAGATGGAGTCTAGTCACTCCATGGAGATCACCAAAAATCTATTCACACACGCACAAACAAGTAAAGCTTTATGTTTTATTAGTCTTATGTACAGGACGCACATGGTTTACATCATCCAACGAAATGCTTACTTGCAGGTTCCTTCTTGACAACGCAACAACAGAAAGACATAATAAAAGATAAGAATTCAAATATAAAGTAAATGGCTCAGTAGAATATAATTTTTCTTTTTGCATAAGTATAATATAGGAAGGCACAGTTTATAGTCCAATATTTACATGTGTTTGGGGAAGGGGCGATTGGTGGGCAAGTGTTTAAATTGTGCAATATTTGACAATGATAATAGGAGTCTGGTAGCAGCAGTTGTGATGTGTGTGTAGCATGAATGTGTGTGTGTGTGTGTGTGTGTGTGTGTGTGTGTGTGTGTGTGTGTGTGTGTGTGTGTGTGTGTGTGTGTGTGTGTGTGTGTGTGTGTGTGTGTGTGTGTGTGGATGACTGCATATCTGTGAGGTTGTGTGAGTGAGTAAGTGAGTGGTGCTAAGGTGTGCAGAGTCAGTGGAGGTGGTCAGACCAGTTGTTCAGCAGTCTGATGGCTTGTAGATAGAAACTGTCTCTGAGTCTGTTGCTATCAGACCTCATGCTCCGATACCATCTGCCCGACGGTAAAGGAGTGGCTGGGGTGTGTTTGATCCTTGATAATGCTGCCGCCCGCCCCCAGGCAACGTTTTGAGTAGATGTCCTGGATGGGTGGGAACTGCAAATTAATTACTTAAAAATCATACAATGTGATTTTCTGGATTTTTGTTTTAGATTCCGTCTCTCACAGTTGAACTGTACCTATGATAAAAATTACAGACCTCTACATGCTTTGTAAGTGGGAAAACCTGCAGAATTGGCAGTGTATCAAATATTTGTTCTCCCCACTGTATATCCATCTGGCCCTGCCTTTCTAAAGTCTTCAAAAGACAAGTTAATAAACAGATCACTGACCATTTCGAATCCCACCGTACCTTCTCTACTGTGCAATCCAATTTCCGAGCTGGTCATGGGTGCACCTCAGCCACGCTCAAGGTAATAAACGATATCATAAACGCCATCGATAAAAGACAGTACTGTGCAGCCGTCTTCATCGACCTGGCCAAGGCTTTCGACTCTGTCAATCACTGTATTCTTATCGGCAGACTCAACAGCCCTGGTTTCTCAAATGACTGCCTCGCCTGGTTCACCAACTACTTCTCAGACAGAGTTCAGTGTGTCAAATCGGAGGGCCTGTTGTCCAGACCTCTGGCAGTCTCTATGGGGGTGCCACAGGGTTCAATTCTCAATTCTGGTGATTCTCTGATCCACCTCTAGGCAGACGACACCATTCTGTATATTTCTGGCCCTTCTTTGGACACTGTGCTTACTAACCTCCAGACGGCCTTCAATGCCATACAACTCTCCTTCCGTTGCCTCCAGCTGCTCTTAAATGTAAGTAAAACTAAATGCATGCTCTTCAACCGATCGCTGCCCACACCTGCCCGCCCGTCCAGCATCACTACTCTGGACGGTTCTGATATGTGGACAACTACAAATACCTAGGTGTCTGGTTAGACTGTAACCTCTCCTTCCAGACTCACATTAAACATCTCCAATCCAAAATTAAATCTAGAATTGGCTTCCTATTTCGCAACAAAGCATCCTTCACTCATGATGCCAAACATACCCTCGTAAAACTGACTATCCTACCGATCCTTGACTTTGGCGATGTCATTTACAAAATAGCCTCCAACACTCTACTCAGCAAATTGGATGCAGTCTATCACAGTACCATCCGTTTTGTCACCAAGGCCCCATATACTACCCACCACTGCGACCTGTATGCTCTCATTGGCTGGCCCTCGCCTCATATTCGTCGCCAAACCCACTGGCTCCAGGTCCCCTATAAGTCTCTGCTAGGTAAAGCCCCGCCTTATCGCAGTTCACTGGTCACCATAGCAGCACCCACCTGTATCACGCGCTCCAGCAGGTATATTTCAGTGGTCACCCCCAAAGCCAATTCCTCCTTCGGCCGCCTTTCCTTCCAATTCTCTGTTGCCAATGACTGGAACGAACTGCAAAAATCACTGAAGCTGGAGACTCATATCTCCCTCACTAACTTTAAGCACCAGCCGTCAGAGCAGCTCACAGATCACTGCACCTGTACATAGCCCATCTGTAACTAGCCCATCCAACTACGTCATCCCCATACTGTTATATATTTTATTTATTTTGCTCCTTTGCACCCCAGTATCTTTACTTGCACACTCATCTTCTGCACATCTATCACTCCAGTGTTTAATTGCTATGTTGTAATTATTTCGCCACTATGGCCTATTTATTGCCTTACCTCCCTTATCCTACCTCATTTGCACACACTGTATATAGACTTTTTCTATTGTATTATTGACTGTATGTTTGCTTATTCCATGTGCAACTCTGTGTTGTTGTTTGTTGTCTACTTTGCTTTATCTTTGCCAGGTCACAGTTGTAAATGAGAACTTGTTCTCAACTAGCCTACCTGGTTAAATAAAGGTTAAATAAATAAAATAAAATATATATAATTGTAATGGTTTAGCAGATAAAAAAAAAGAAGATCAGTCTTTACATGGCTAAAAGAAAAGGAATATAACATATACTGTTTACAGGAAACTCACTCTACATCCTTAGATGAAGTTGTGTGGAAAAAGGAATGGGGTGGTGAAATACTTTTCTGTCATGGACAAAGGAACTCAAAAGGTGTGATGATATAAATTAACAGAAATTTAGATCTAAATGTGCAAATAGTCAGGAATGATTCACATGGAAGGTGGATCCTTTTGAATATCTCAATGGACCGTAAAGGTAATCACTCTACAAACTATCATCACCGTGCTCCTAAGGAAATCACACATATTATGGACGCATTAGAAATAGTGGATATTTGGAGACTAAAAACAATCGGACCTAGTGAGATATACATGGAGGAGACTTAATCAAGCTAGTCGTCTTGACTACTTTCTTGTCTCTTTCTCTCTTGCAAAAAAGTTTTAATAGGAAACAGAATGTGATCGGATCATCATCTAATTGGCATTCACATAACTCTTATATATTTTCCACGTGGACAGGGATATTGGAAATTTAATCAAAGTTTACGGGAGGACAATGTATTTTTAACTAAGACAAAATCATTTATAACAGAATTTTTCTAGTATAGTATAGGTTCAGCAAATCCCCTTATTGTTTGGGATACCTTTAAATGTACCTTCAGGGGTCATTCAATTCAATATTCATCAATAATAAAAAGCAGTTTCTGGCTAAAGAGACAAGACTAACAAAGGAAATACATGAACTAATAGTACAGATAGATATTAATAAAAATGATACTACAGAGATACAACATAAGTAATAGGAAAACAAAAAGAACTTGAGGAACTTATTCAAGAACGATCTAATGTAATCTATTACAAATATAAAGCAAACTGGATGGAATATGGAGAAAAATGCACAAAATTCTTCCTGAATCTCCAATACAGGAACACTAACAAAAACTATTTGCAGAAACTCGTTACTGAAGACGGAGTCATCTATGATTCTCCGAATGGTATTTTAAAAGAGGAAGCTAATTATTTTAGGCAGATGTTCTCTTTTCCGTCTCATCCTCTCCCACTGAATGAAGATTACAGTAAGGAATTCTTTCCAAATAATATAAAAAATAGAAAATTAACAAATGTACAGAAAGATCAGTGTGAAGGCCAAATTACAGAGGAAGAACTTTTTGACGCTATTAAATCCTTTCAGTCTGAAAAAACCCCAGGGCTTGATGGCATACCGGTAGAGGTATATCAAGCCTTTTTTTAAATACTAAAAGTGCCTTTGTTAGATTGTTTTAACTACTCCTATAGAAATGGTAGTCTGTCAGGCACTCAACAGGAAGGTCTGATTTCTCTATTATTAAAACAAGAGCCAGATGGCAAATATAAAGACCCAGTCTATCTAAAAAACTGGAGGCCCCTTACACTTCAATGTTGTGATGCAAAAAAACTAGCGAAATGCATAGCACTCAGAACTTTAAAAAAATGAAATACGCTGGAGGCGTCAACCGTAGAGGAGAAATCAGTGGTACCCATTTACAGTACTAGCGGATGTAACTAACTATCAGCACACAGTACACTGGATCCCCTCAGCGTCGAAGCTTCTGATCAGGAGGATTTACTATGTTAGGCTTCCAGAGTGATTTTTCAGCTCCTCTCGCCCTCTATGCTGTAAAGCAGTTGTGGGCCAAGGAGAAGGGTAAACGCCCTGTGTAGTAAGTGCTTATTAATCTATTCTACTTGTTAAGATGCTCTGCAGGTGAAAAAACAATCAAGTACTATCATTTAGATAAATATAAATTACATATAAATTGGCTGTGAATCTAGTTATATTGTATGCTGCGGTTGACTACCAATGAATGAAACTGACAGCCTTCAAGATTATCTTTGGCAGACTGACCAAAATAATTGATACCTGACAGCCATTCACAGTTCTTGGGTAGAATATTGACCCATAGAATTAGTAGTCCACCCATCACAGAACGAATGTCCGTTCTAGTCGTTTTATTTCTATACATTTACCTACTTGGTTGTTCTGCATGTGTCCATTGTTGAAGTCCATGATCCGGGGGGTGAAGAGCGGGTCATGCTGCTGCGTCGTCTCCACCCTCTCCAGCCTAGGGGATATGGGACGTCCCCCTCCGCTCCCCATGTCTCCTCCGTCCCCCACCCCAACCCCGTTCGCCTTGTGGAGACACAGGACCTTCCTGAAGCTCTGCTTGAAGTTGTCAGACAGGAAGCCGTAGAGGAGCGGGTTGGCACAGGAGTTGACGTAGGTCATGATGACCAGGAAGAAGTAGACGCCGGCGGTGACACTGTTCTCTGGTATGATGAAGACGAGGTTGACTATGTTGGTGGTGAAGAAGGGCAGCCAGCAGATGACGAAGACCACCACGATGATGACCACCATGCGGGTGACTTTGCGTTCGGAGCGCCGCCGCCTGGTCAGGCCCGCCCTGGCCCCGGCAGACTTGACCTGTAATGAATGGGAGGTTTTGGTCTGTGACTTTGTGAAGGAATACCTTTCGACATGGACACCTTTGATGATCACTATATTGAGAGGTTTTATAGTGGTTTGGAGAGATTTTAGGCCCAGGCCTGGGTCTAAGGCACTGGTCCATTGGGTTTGGAAATAGAAACAAACCTAAGAACCATTAGAATTCAGTTTGGGACAGTGGGAAGAAGGGATTAAGGACTCAAATGGAATGGGGCCTCAAACAAATGGATTGGGGCCTCAAACAAATGGAATGGGGCCTCAAACAAATGGAATGGGGTCTCAAACAAATGGAATGGGGTCTCAAACAAATGGATTGGGGCCTCAAACAAATGGAAGGCGACCTCAAACAAATGGAATAGGGTCTCAAACAAATGGACTGGATCCACAAACAAATGCAATGGGATCTCAAACAAATGGAATGGGGTCTCAAACAAATGGAATGGGGTCTCAAACAAATGGAATGGGGTCTCAAACAAATGGAAAGAGGTCTCAAACAAATGGAAAGAGGTCTCAAACAAATGGAATGGGGTCTCAAACAAATGGAATGGGGTCTCAAACAAATGGAATGGGGTCTCAAACAAATGGAATGGGGTCTCAAACAAATGGACTGGATCCTCAAACAAATGGAATGGGGTCTCAAACAAATGGACTGGATCCTCAAACAAATGGATTGGGGTCTCAAACAAATGGAATGGGGTCTCAAACAAATGGACTGGATCCTCAAACAAATGGAATGGGGTCTCAAACAAATGGACTGGATCCTCAAACAAATGAAATGGGGTCTCAAACAAATGGACTGGATCCTCAAACAAATGGATTGGGGTCTCAAACAAATGGAATGGGGTCTCAAACAAATGGAATGAGGTCTCAAACAAATGGACTGGATCCTCAAACAAATGGAATGGGGTCTCAAACAAATGGAAGGGGCCTTAAACAATGAACAAACAATGAACAACATAAGACTAAAGAGGATGTGGGTTATAGTACAACCCAACTATACCTTGATGATGATGAGCAGGTAGCAGAGGCAGATGATCAGCAGGGGGCCGAAGAAGCCCAAGATGGCCGTGTAGAGGATGAAGACCGTTGACCACAGCTCCTGGGGATCAGGCCAGCTCATGTTGCACGAGTTGAAGCGGTCCTGAACATCTGAGTAGATGGTGACCGGCAGCACCACCACGAACGACACCACCCACACCAGCCCGTTGATGATCTTAGCCACCTTCGGCTGCCGCCACTTGATGCTCCGAATGGGGTGCACCACGGCCAGGTAGCGGTCAATGCTCATCACGGTCAAGCAGAAGGTGCTGGTGAACTGGTTGATGGAGTCTACCGTCATGACCACGCGGCACAGAAACTGCCCGAACGGCCAATAAGAGAGCACGTTCTGGGTGGTCAGGAAGGGAAGTCCTAAGATGTACAATTCATCTGCCAGAGCTAAGTTCAGAAGGTACATGTTGGTGACAGTCTTCATCTTGGCATAGCGCAGGACCACGTAGATGGCCAGCGTGTTTCCCAGGAGGCCCACCATGAATACAGTCATAGAGATTACTGCGGTGATAACGGTGCTGCTGTCCTGGAAGGGAGCGCTCTCGCCGGACTCGTTCATGAAGAGGTTGGTGACTGTGGAGTAGCCCCTGGAGGAGGAGGAGAGGTTGAAATCCCCTGGGATGGAGGTGCAGTCTTGGGGATTCATAGCGGGGGGGTGGGGATGGAGGTCAGGGAGATGAATCAGGAAATGGCCCATAAGGCTGAAAATAAAAATAGAACTGTCAGTTATTGAGGATGGAAAATAGACATTCTAGTAGCCTAAAGTAATGGACAATTTGAAAAGAACAGAATAGATGAAGAATATAGAATAAATTAGAATAGAATTGAACATCATTATTCATTCTGACATTTGTCTATGAAAACCATCTTATGGATGATGGGTTGAGTGATGTTTCAATGTTTTTGTTATGTAAGAGTGTGTTATTTCACCTTTTCCACTATACTGCTTCACCACTCCACTTTGTTCACCCACAACAGCACATGAACATTCTCTGGGCAGGGGGCCCATATTGACACTGTTCACTGTGTACTTCATCAGAAAAACAGCACATTTCCATGGACTACCTCAGGCAGGCATACATCCATGCACTTCTTCCACGTATTCCCCATGCCGCTTTACTACAAAGCAGTCACCCTGCCACTGACTTGGTAAATAGCTGAAGGATGGGGCTGGAGAAATGTAACCAAAGTTGTCACCCTGCCACTGACTTGGTAAATAGCTGAAGGATGGGGCTGGAGAAATGTAACAAAAGTTGTCACCCTGCCACTGACTTGGTAAATAGCTAAAGGATGGGGCTGGAGAAATGTAACCACTCTGAAGTTCATAGACAGAGATATGGATGCGAGGACTGACCATCCAAGATATCCAAATTATACTTTTAACCATGTCTTGAGGCTATACAGTGTTTGTTTACAATTGCATTGTTTACAAACAAAGGGGTAAAACATGGTTATATTTGGGTTCTGATGGGGTTAGACAGTGGAACTAAACTCTTATACTCTTCAATGGGTTTATATTATGAATTCGAAGTCCAAAAATGGACGTAACAATCGCAGATTGCCCCTACTTTAGGTTAAGACAGAAATGGACAAACAGGTTCCAATCAGCACAATTTTAGTAGGCTGGCTAGTCTATCAGTGGCGTGCAAGTCCTGGACAACACTGGGTGTATCTGATTGAAGACTCGCTCAAGGCTAGGTCAAGGGTTGACATTTTATTGTTCAAGATGGGTCAGTGTTTCTGAGTAAACCCCTAGCCCTAGCACCTGAAACCTGTTGCGCCAATAAGTGGTCTGATGTGGGGATTCATTGAACCGCAATCCAAAACATTGGAATGACGTCCATTCAACAGCCTAGTGTTGTGACTGTAAACATCTGCATGTGGCATGGAGGCAAAGTTGCATAAATCGGTTTGACATTTCTGTCAATCTAAATCAAAACTATTTTAAAGACATAAGCGCAAAATCATGACAGTTTCTATTTTCACTCATGAAAAATTGCACTTTCCAGTGGCCAAAAGTTGGTTATATAATATTCTAATTTATACAGAAAATAAAGAAAACATAACATGACTTGGTTAATAACTCATGTTTGTGTCATTTACAGAGGCAACCCACAGGTACTACATCCATTTTTGGACCGTTAAATGATTGATATATAGCCGTTGATTCTTGAATAATATACTTTATCAATGCCTCATGAGCTTAGTTCAACTGTAGGAACCCATCAGAAGCCAAAATATAAGCTTGTTTTACTCCAATGTTTGTAAACAAAGTCAATGTAAACAACCACTATAGCTTTAAAACATGGTAAAACTATCATTTCAATCTCATGGATGGTAAGTCCTTGCATCCATAGCTTTGTCTATGAATTTGTGAGTGGTTATATTACTCAAGTTCCACCCCTCAGCTGATTACCAAAACAAGTGGCCACTGCTTTTTTGTAATCAAGTCATGTTATGTTTTCTTTATTTTCTGTATAAATTAGAATATTATATAACAAACTTTTGGCCACTGGAAAGTGCAATTTTTCATGAGTGAAAATAGAAACTGTCATGGTCACTGCTTTGTAATATTTTGAAATTAATACCTAGGTGTCTGGTTAGGCTGTAAACTCTCCTTCCAGACTCACATTAAGCATCTCCAATCCAAAATGAAATCTAGAATCGGCTTCCTATTTCGCAACAAAGCCTCCTTCACTCATGATGCCAAACATACCCTCGTAAAACTAACTATCCTACCAATCCTTGACTTCGGCGATGTCATTTACAAAATAGCCTCCTACACTCTACTCAGCAAATTGGATGCAGTCTATCACAGTGCCATCCGTTTTGTCACCAAAGCCCCATATACTACCCACCACTGCGACCTGTATGGTCTCGTTGGCTGGCCCTCGCTTCATATTAGTCCACTGGCTCCAGGTCATCTACAAGTCTCTGCTAGGTAAAGCCCCGCCTTATCTCAGCTCACTGATCACCATAGCAGCACCCACCCGTAGCACGTGCTCCAGCAGGTATATTTCACTGGTCACCCCCAAAGCCAATTCCTCCTTCGTCCGCCTTTCCTTCCAGTTCTCTGCTGCCAATGACTGGAACGATTTGCAAAAATCCCTGAAGCTGGAGACTCATATCTCCCTCACTATCTTGGCCAGGTCGCAGTTGTAAATGACAACTTGTTCTCAACTAGCCTACCTGGTTAAATAAAGGGGAAATAAAAATTTAAAAAATTTAAAAGTTGGCTGGATGTCCTTTGGGTGGTGGACTATTCTTGATACACACGGCAAACAGTTGAGCATGAAAAACTCAGCAGAGTGGCAGTTCTTGACACACTCAAACCGGTGCACCTGGCATCTACTACCATACCCCGTTCAAAGACACTTCAATCTTTTTTCTTGTCCATTCAACCTCTGAATGGCACATATACGCAATCCATGTCTCAATTGTCTCAAGGCTTGAACATCCTTCTTTAACTTGTCTCCTTCCCTTCATCTAAACTTATTGAAGTGGATTTAACAAGTGACATCAATAAAGGATCATAGCTTTCACCTTGATTCACCTGGTCAGTCTATGTCATGGAAAGAGCAGGTGTTCCTAATGTTTTGTACACTCAGTGTATATATATATATATATATATATATATATATATATATATATATATATATATGAAGGCTATCTGTCTGTTGTAACGGATATTGCCATTGCACAAGCAAGACGCAGTCTACACATTGCATTGGGGAAAAACAGCGTTTTTTGTGATGATGTCATCTTTATAGTTATGCTGCCATGTAGCCAGCTGCTAAAAAAAGAACCCTGTCTCCCTATAGCCAATGCTTGCACATCGAATTGCTACTTACTGCCTGTCTGTGGCTTGCTTGTTGATATGCTGTGTACATCTAGCTTGCCTAAATAGCTGCATGTTTGCCAACTCCCCTCCTGAAAAAAGAACATGAAATTGCTAGACTGCCTGTTGTGTCGTTCTCATGTTTGCTTTGATTACTGTTACAACAGACAATGAACTAATTTTGTTTGAACAAGCGGAAGCGGAGTCACGAAATGAGTGAGCACTAAGGCAACAGCTGAAAGGACTCGATCCTGCACATGCGCAAAAATCTCAGTATCTTTAGCGTAGCCACTCTGTATAATTTTATGTTTTTAAAATCTTAAAGTGGTTTTAATATTTGTAGCTGAAATGGTTAAAGTTTATTAGCATTATGTCTATATACATAGAGTATACCAAACATTAGGAACACCTTCCTAATATTGAGTTGCACCCCCCAACAGTTGGGGTTGGCTTGATGTCCTTTGGGTGGTGGACCATTCTTGGATACACACGGGAAAATGTTGAGCATGAAATACCCAGCAGCGTGGCAGTTCTTGACACAAACCGGTGCTCCTGGCACCTACTACCATACCCCATTCAAAGGCACTTCAATCTTTTGTCTTTCCCATCACACTCTGAATGGTACACATACACAATACATGTCTCAATTGACTCAAGGCTTAAAAATCCTTCTTTAACCTGTCTCCTCCACTTCATCTACACTGATTGAAGTGGATTTAACAAGTGACATCAATAAACAATCATAGCTTTCACCTCGATTCAGCTGGTCATGGAAAGTGCTTGTTTTCCTAATGTTTTGTCATTATAGTCTATATTATGTCATTATAGTTTCTAAAGGTTTTAGAGAACTTGAAGTTAGGACAGCCTAAGCATCTTAAAGTTGGTCTTGTAGACAAGGAGCAGGACCGTTTTGAATAGCTACCACCTTATTCTTATGCTTCCCATTCAAACCCATGTTAATTTATGCAAATGTTAAATGGTTATAAATCCAAAAAGTATAAATAGTATCAACAAGCCATCTAAGTTGAGTCAGTCTGCACATTTCAACACTGGTTTGAAGTCCATAGCTTTAGAACCATGAAAATGAAAATGTCATTGTGTACAGGTCCTAAACTAAAACATCATGACAAACACTACCTAGTGCATCTCCTTAGACCCAGATGTATCTCTGAGCAGTGTGTGTTGTGTGTCTGTATGATTATTGTGGCATCAGTAGACTCTGAAACATCAGAAACCTGTCCACTCGTCTAAGACTACACTAGTCCCCCAAACAAGCATATGTTGTAAGCCATCCATGCAAGTACATTACATGAAATATTTTTTCCTTTCTTCTCTTAGATGCAGAAACAAACATTCTGAGCCAAAGCTAGAGTTAGATTTGTAAGTGCTGCAAAAATGCAACATTGGGCTTAAAGGGTTGCCAAACTGAGACATAGAACCACATTCATATATGATAGACAAGTTAGAGAGATTGTTTACCTTCCAACATCAAAATAACTCAAATGTATATATTTCAACAACAACAAAAAAGTGGTGGTTTATGAGGTCAGAATACTGCCATTACGTCCATTCATTTGACGTTAAAGAAGTAAGGTCAAATTGGGATTTAGGAGGTGCCTAAGCCTCCTGACAACAATACTGACAGCAGCACTTCATACTACAGGTCATGGGGGACCTACACTTTTTGGGGAGAAAGTCGGTAACTGTGAGAAAGTCAGTTCTGGTAACTTTTTAAAAGGGCAGTCTACTACAAAATGAATGAAAATAAAATGCGGACATTTAAAATATACTTTCCCCCTCCAGAAATGAGCCCAATAACATATTGGACAATACTATTAGGCAGGGGTTATCATTATCACCTGATGTAGCCCATATGATGCAGCATAGTGTCTATAAATAATTAGGCTGAGGGTTACCCATCTGCATTTACCCCATTTGGCTAATCATTAGCTAGATCACAAACTCTAAAGTATAACATTAGGCTATCTTGTTAACATTAATGACTTGAATGTCCCCCCCCCCCCAAAAAAAGAACATTCCATTGGCACGCAGCCAATGGACTAAATGTTCAAATCCTGTTGCTGCAGGATTATTTTGCTGTGACAATACAGGTGAAATGAAGATCCTACATCTGTATTAACACTAGAAAGACAAGTGATCCTGCTCTTTGAACAGTGACCATCAAAACTGCTTTCAAAGGTGTGTTTCCTGCGACTGCATTAAGAATGTTGTACAGTGCTGTCACGATCGTGTGGCGGATTGACGGACCAAAATGCAGCAGTTGGAAAATAAGCCATCTTCTTTTATTAACACCACGAAGATGAACACGACACAAAACTTTATACAAACTAACAAAAACAACAAAACGACCGTGAAGCTACAAACGTTGTGCACATACATACAGGCTACAAACGTTCTACATAGACAATTACCCACAACCAATGAGAGCCTATGGCTACCCTAAATAAGGCTCCCAATCAGAGACAACCGAAATCAGCTGTCTCTAATTGGGAACTCATTCAGGTAACCATAGACTCTCCTAGATAACTAACCACCATAGACAATGCTAGACATCTACACTCAACACAAAACCATATACTACACCCATTAACCCCTTTACCAAATAAACACCCAAAAACAACAAAACATAAACATTCCCCATGTCACACCCTGACCTAACTAAAATAATAAAGAAAACAAAGAATAATAAGGCCAGGGCGTGACATAACCCCCCCCTTGAGGCGCGAACTCCGGGCGCACCATACACAGTCTAGGGGAGGGTCTGGGTGGGCTCCCCTCCACGGTGGCGGCTCCGGCTCTGGTCGTAGTCCCCTCGTCACCACAGTACCTAACCACCTCCTAGGCTTTCTCCAAACGACCCCCCTCCACATTAACCCCATTGCATTAAGGGGCAGTTCCGGACTAAAGGACAGCTCCGGACTAAGGGCCAGTACCAGGGTAAGGGACAGTACCAGGGTAAGGGGCAGCACCAGGGTAAGGGGCAGCACCAGGGTAAGGGGCAGCACCAGGGTAAGGGGCAGCACCAGGGTAAGGGGCAGCACCAGGGTAAGGGGCAGCACCAGGGTAAGGGGCAGCTCCGGACTGAGGGACTGCAGCTCCGGACTGAGGGACTGCAGCTCCGGACTGAGGGACTGCAGCTCCGAACTGAGGGACGGCCCATGGCTGGCTGACGGATCTGGCTGCTCATGGCTGGCTGACGGATCTGGCTGCTCATGGCTGGCTGACGGATCTGGCTGCTCATGGCTGGCTGACGGATCTGGCTGCTCATGGCTGGCTGACGGATCTGGCTGCTCATGGCTGGCTGACGGATCTGGCTGCTCATGGCTGGCTGACGGATCTGGCTGCTCATGGCTGGCTGACGGATCTGGCTGCTCATGGCTGGCTGACGGATCTGGCTGCTCATGGCTAGCTGACGGATCTGGCTGCTCATGGCTGGCTGACGGATCTGGCTGCTCATGGCTGGCTGACGGATCTGGCTGCTCATGGCTGGCTGACGGATCTGGCTGCTCATGGCTGGCTGACGGATCTGGCTGCTCATGGCTGGCTGACGGATCTGGCTGCTCATGGCTGGCTGACGGATCTGGCTGCTCATGGCTGGCTGACGGATCTGGCTGCTCATGGCTGGCTGACGGATCTGGCTGCTCATGGCTGGCTGACGGATCTGGCTGCTCATGGCTGGCTGACGGATCTGGCTGCTCATGGCTGGCTGACGGATCTGGCTGCTCATGGCTGGCTGACGGATCTGGCTGCTCATGGCTGGCTGACGGATCTGGCTGCTCATGGCTGGCTGACGGATCTGGCTGCTCATGGCTGGCTGACGGATCTGGCTGCTCATGGCTGGCTGACGGATCTGGCTGCTCATGGCTGGCTGACGGATCTGGCTGCTCATGGCTGGCTGACGGATCTGGCTGCTCATGGCTGGCTGACGGATCTGGCTGCTCATGGCTGGCTGACGGATCTGGCTGCTCATGGCTGGCTGACGGATCTGGCTGCTCATGGCTGGCTGACGGATCTGGCTGCTCCTGGCTGGTTGGCGGCTCTGGCTGCTCCTGGCTGGTTGGCGGCTCTGGCTGCTCCTGGCTGGTTGGCGGCTCTGGCAGATCCTGTCTGGTTGGCGGCTCTGGCAGATCCTGTCTGACGTACGGCTCTAGCGGCTCCTGTCTGGCTGGCGGCTCTAGCGGCTCCTGTCTGGCGGACGGCTCAGTGGGCTCATGGCAGACGGGCGGCTTTGCAGGCTCATGGCAGACGGGCGGCTTTGCAGGCTCATTGCAGACGGATGGCTCAGATGGCGCTGGGGAGACGGATGGCTCAGATGGCGCTGGGGAGACGGATGGCTCAGATGGCGCTGGGGAGACGGGCAGTTCAGTCCTTGCTGTGCAGACGGCAGACTCCTGCCGGCTGAGGCGCACTGTAGGCCTGGTGCGTGGTGCCGGGACTGGTGGCACCGGGCTGGGGACACGCATCTCAGGGCTAGTGCGGGGAGCAGCAACAGGACGCACAGGACTCTGGGGACACACAGGAGGCTTGGTGCGTGGTTTAGACACTGGTGGTAAAGGGCTGGAGACACGCACCATATAGCTAGTGCGTGGAGGAGGCACTGGTGGTACTGGGTTGGGGCGGGGAGGTGGCGCCGGAAATACCGGACCGTGCAGGCGTACTGGCTCCCTTGAACGCCGAGCCTGCCCAACCTTACCTGGTTCTATGCTCCCCGTCGCCTGACCAGTGCGGGGAGGTGGAATAACCCGCACCGGCCTATGTAGGCGAACCGGGGACACCATGCGTAAGGCTGGTGCCATGTACGCCGGCCCGAGGAGACGCACTGGTGACCAGATGCGTTGGGCCGGCTTCATGACATATGGCTCAACGCTCAGTCTAGCCCGGCCGATACGTGGAGCTGAAATGTACCGAACCGGGCTATGCACGCGTACAGGAGACACCGTGCGCTCTACTGCGTAACACGGTGTCTGCCCGTACTCCCGCTCTCCACGGTAAGTACAGGGAGTAGGCGCAGGTTTCCTACCTGACTTCGCCACACTCCCTTTAAGGCCCCCCCCAAGAAATTTTTGGGTTGTACTCACGGGTCTCCAGCCTTGTCTCCGTGCTGCCTCCTCATATCGCCTCCTCTCGGCTTTCGCTGCCTCCAGCTCTTCACGAGAGAGGCGATATTCTCCAGGTTGATCCCAAGGTCCCTTTCCTTCCAATTCGTCCTCCCATCTCCAGAGATCCTGTGTAGGTAGGTCCTGTTGCCGCCTTCCATGCCGCTTGGTCCTAGGGTGGGTAATTCTGTCACGATCGTGTGGCGGATTGACGGACCAAAATGCAGCAGTTGGAAAATAAGCCATCTTCTTTTATTAACACCACGAAGATGAACACGACACAAAACTTTATACAAACTAACAAAAACAACAAAACGACCGTGAAGCTACAAACGTTGTGCACATACATACAGGCTACAAACGTTCTACATAGACAATTACCCACAACCAATGAGAGCCTATGGCTACCCTAAATAAGGCTCCCAATCAGAGACAACCGAAATCAGCTGTCTCTAATTGGGAACTCATTCAGGTAACCATAGACTCTCCTAGATAACTAACCACCATAGACAATGCTAGACATCTACACTCAACACAAAACCATATACTACACCCATTAACCCCTTTACCAAATAAACACCCAAAAACAACAAAACATAAACATTCCCCATGTCACACCCTGACCTAACTAAAATAATAAAGAAAACAAAGAATAATAAGGCCAGGGCGTGACAAGTGCGTGACAGGGCATACATATTTCTCTCCCTGTGCAGCCCTTGCAATTTGAATACGCCTTCGAGAGGAATATATTATAGGCTGAACAATTGAATAGTTCAACTATTCAACCGTGGGATTCTTTGATTTTGCTGTTGCATACTACCCTTACAAAAAAGGACGTAAAATTTGCAGTTGAAAAATGTGAAAATCGCATTTTCAAATGTTGAGCGTAAATTTCCCGTGAAACCATATTTTCACATGTATAAAATGTGGAGTTCACATGTTAACACCAACTTTTCATGTGAGTTGCAGTT
Source organism: Salvelinus fontinalis (assembly GCF_029448725.1). Taxonomy (NCBI): domain Eukaryota; kingdom Metazoa; phylum Chordata; class Actinopteri; order Salmoniformes; family Salmonidae; genus Salvelinus; species Salvelinus fontinalis. Next base: position 93,272,247 of record NC_074666.1, read on the forward strand.
GCACATGTGAAATTAGCTGTTTCACTTCAACATTTGTATATGCAGTTTAACATTTGAAAATCAAATTGTGTGCCGTCCTACCGGACTCCCAATCACAGCCAGCTCTGATACAGCCTGGAATCGAACCAGGCTCTGTAATGACACCTATAGCACTGAGATGCAGTGCATTAGACCGCTGCTCCACTCCTGAGCCCACACCAAGACAAGTAAAAAACAACCACGTAAAAATCACATTTGCATTTTCACATGTATGAAAACTCCGCAGGTGAAAATCTCCCTTTCACGTGTGATGGTGAAATAGTGTTATTCTCCTCACATGTGAAAAGGTGTTGTTAACATGTTGCAGTGGCAATGTTTCCACATATGGAAGTGCAAATTCTGTAATGCCATTCTGTAAAAAGGCAACTTAGCCTATCTGAGTATAACTATTAAAGTGTGTTAAAAAGTATTATTTCTGAGCCATTCATTTGGAGTGTTACCTGGTGGACCGCGGGTCCAATTTAAACCTGGGTTATGTCTCCAAGTTAAACCATAAAGGAGCACAACATATTACTAAAAGAAAGTTACATAGAAGATCCACAAAACAGTTGGTCTTTTAAAAAATATATGTTTTTGAGGGCAAAATACAAAATGTGGATTGGTCAAGTTGATACATTTTGTCATTTCAGACAAAACCACCAAAGTCCCTGTGCCCATAAAAGCGAAGGTAACCTGCCTAAATGACTACCGCTTTGAAAGGCTAGTGATGGCACATATCAACTCCATCATCCCGGAAACGCTAGACCCACTCCAATTTGCATAACCCCTCAATAGATCCACAGATGGTGCAATCTGCCCTTACTTTTTTTCTTTAAAAAAAAAAAAGGCCTATTACAAGTATTTCTGAAGGGTAATAAATGTTTTCCTCATTTGGATGTATGCTAGCATCTTAATTTTACCATTGTAATGCACATTTAAAATATTTATGGTTTGAAAAGTATAATAGTATCAAAAAGCTGTGCGCAATTATTACATTGTTTCAGTCTGCATATCTCAACATTTGTTTGCTTTTGATAGCTTAAACGGTTCAAGAGGAGTAGCGTTAAGTTTTGACCATTCAAGTGGTATTTTAAGTGTTGAATGCGTAAGCGGTTTAAGTGCTAGAGTGAGTGGAATAAATAGACAAACTACAAAAGTACATTTCCTAAAGAAAATTTGTGTGCTTGATAGCCTGTCTTAAAGTATTTATAGTTTTGAAATAAGTTATAGTAGTGATAGTGACTGCAGTTCCCTTACAGGAAAAACCATATGAATTTCATATGTGATCTTATGTGAAGTTAATGTGATTACATGTGTCAACATGTAAAAGAACATGAAACTACACATATGAAAACATGATCTCATGTGAAATAAATGTGACAACATGGGGATGTAAAATTTCATCATGTGATACCATGAAACTATGTGACAACTTTTGAAAGTTTTTCCCGTTAAGGTGCAAATTAGATTTTCAAGTGACAGTTTTTCACATGTGAAAATGCAATTCCACATGTGAAAGTTAAGTTTTCACATGTGAAAATGCTCATTTAATTTTTACATGTAAAAAATTGAAATGAGTGAAAACATCTTATTCTCTTCATGTGATTTTTTGTTGTTGTAAGAGAAGTAATAAAATGGAGGTTTTAAGGTAAGTGGTATGCTGCTCAGCTAAAATTGGGTACAAATCTTGTATCATTGACAATAGGATTACATTTAGCATGATCACGTACTAGTGACCTTTCAATATGACGCCATCTCGGTATGCTGATGTTTCTGCAGCACCACAAAGTCTGTAACATTCTCAGTAGGCCCATCACTTTCAGTACCTATAAAACATCTCTGCACTTAGCAAAAGAGTGCCATCTGCACTGCTATTTTAGTTATCAGTTAATCTGACTATTCTCTCATCATTGATTCTATTTACTTAGAATTAGAATTGTTTTGTATAGTTGTCTAATGTTATTATGTTTAAATGTTACTCCTGAATCACTATGATAAATCAAATCGTTTTTCTTCATACAATGCTGAGATTTACGTTGAAGTCCAAATTGTAGGGAGTGAACTCAGTGTACAGATGAACTCAGTTATTCACACAGACATGGTGGCATAGCAGGAGGATCAGAATACCGGGGACTAAGAAGTTATTAGTTCAAATCCAGAGTGAGAACATGTTGAATAACAATGACAGTATAAATATACATACACAATGTAATCATGTGCATCACATTTGTAAGTTGAAAACACTGTGGCTATTTCAGGATGTTCCGGGGACATCCTAATGACACATTTGAGCTTGTAGTGCATTATGTGAACATTTTAATTCACATGTGAAGGTTAATGTGAAATATCATCACATATGAAGTGTTCCAAAACCACATGGTTTCACATGATTTCACATGTGAAAGGTTATGTAATCACTTGTGGAAATCCACATGGCGATGAAAATGCATTTTTGGAGCAAATAGCCTATTAATAGAATAGCATCATGTTGCCCTCCTACATCCACTTACCTTTTACACAGAAACATGGTTGGATGGAAACGGGGCGACTATCTGCAAACCTGCATGGTGACATTCTTTCCACACCTCTTCTTTGGCTGCGTTTACACAGGCAGCCCAATTCTGATATGTTGCTGTTTATTGGTCTTTTGACCAATCAGATCAGCTCTTTTGACAATAATTGGACAACATATCAGAATGTGGCTGCCTGTGTAATCTTCTTTCTTTCCAATTGTCATGTCACACATAACAAAGGCATGGTATTCTATAGTCAAATTCTAATTCCTGTCAATGCGCCCTGCAACAAGAACGAACTGGAAAAGTGGCATATCTGTTCATTTGAAACTCTGGATGATGTCCTTGTCAACTATCTTATGACATGTTTAGCTAACCACAATGGAGCGTTCTTATCTTTAAGGACATGCATGCCCTGGCAGTAAATCAGCTCATCTCCGGGTGACTTCTGTCACAGTAAAACGCTATGATAGGTGACGCTGAGCAAATACCTAATGTCAAGTCAGATAGTTTCACAGTCAGTCATTGAACTAATAAAAAAAACTACACACAGGCAATGCTGCATATCAATGCAAAAGCCTGCAGGCCAAAAATGTTCATGCTTTGAATTGTTCACATTTTACAATTGTAAAATACATATAAAGTTGGTTCAGCCATGTGAAAAGAATAACACAGACATACTAGAAAAGTACATTTCCTAAAGAATATGTGTGTGCTTGCTAGCTTGTCTTGAAGTATTTATGGTAGTGCTAGTGACTGCAGTAGTAAAGGTAGTGACCGGTTATAGTTGAAAAAGTAGGTAGATTGAAAGATTGATTGATTAATTGATTTATTGATGTATTGATTGATAGCCTGAATATGTAAAAGTTGGTTTGGTGTTTCTAGCTTGAACGGTTCAAGAGTTACTGCTATTTTAGATGGGTAATGTTTTGGGAATTTATGCAAATGTCAATAGTTATAATTTTTTTAAGTTTTGAAAATGTTAAAGTTGTTTTAATGTTTGTAGCTGAAATGGTTAAAGAGTGGTAGCTTTTAAAATGTCCACCACTTTGTTCTTAGGGCTGGCATTGAATCCATTAAGTGTTATGCAAATGTATGCAAATACATTTATTTATATAGTTTAGAAAGGTTTTAGAGAATTTTGTAGTTAGTATAGCCTGAACATTTTAAAGTTGGTCATGTAGTTTAATTGGCTGAGGAGCAGGACACTGTTGAATAGCTACCAATGTATTACAATTGTTCTCATTCAAGCCCACGTTAATTTATGCCGCCCAAAATATTATTCACATTATTATGTAAGAGATCTAGAGTGGTCTTGCCTTCAGCAAGCACACTAATAATAATAAGAGTATGTAACGGCCTAGCTATGCCACGCATGGATTTCTGTGAGACTTGCTTGATACTGAGTTGATAAGAGTCATTCTGTAGTCAATGTTATTTGCTATATCAGCACGTGCATAAATCATAGGTGTTGTGCAGCTGCTGTAGCAGCAACCTAAATTTAGGTTTGGAGTCTATTTTTCTCGTATCCACATGCATAAACACCATACAAAGTGCCTAAATCTTTTTTTGACACTTAAAAACATATTCACTCAGCTTCATAGTAAAAATGTAATAGAAACATGAATAATAGTAGTAGGCTACATCAATACAATAATAGTAGGCTACCTGTATGAAAATCCCATATAAACTAAACTGTAGTTTTAGGTGCTTCTACACCTGCATTGCTTGCTGTTTGGGGTTTTAGGCTGGGTTTCTGTACAGCACTTTGAGATATCAGCTGATGTAAGAAGGGCTTTATAAATACATTTGATTGATTGATTGATTGTAGTCTTCCTAGTTCATAACTGGAGGTAGGTTGTTATATGTATAGTAGCAATACTTTCTTTTAGAAACATTTAAACATTCAAACCAGCTGATGAACAGAAAGGCAGTTGCAGAGCTGATGGTCTACCTTGTATTATCTTTTGAGGCAGATGATGCTGTAGAGTAGACCCCTCCCCTAACCCTCCTTGGAAGTTATTCTGATTTGACAGGACAGGACAAAGTTGGCAAAATGGTTGACACCCGTTTGATCATCGAAGTTGAGAAGCACTCTTTGCTGTACAACCCCAGCAACCCCAAATACAAGGACGCTTTGTCCAAAGAAAAAGCATGGGATGCCGTAGCAACCGTCCTCGGAGAACCAGGTATGTTTTGTCAACAAAATCAATTGATGTGCATTTGTTCTGGCCTGCAAAGTACAGACAGTCAGCCAGTGGCGGCTGTGATTGGTTGAAACCCAGGGGTGTGGGTCTATTTAGAATGAGCAGCCAGCTCACAAATGAACAAGTGCCCCAGGGAGAATGCAACAAGCATGCAGATACTATAAGTGAAAACACATTGTCTAACTGGGGATGGCTAACATAATGTCACAAAGCATGATGTGCGAGCAAGTTAACTTTCTAACTTTCTTATCTGAGTTAGTCAGATATTAGTTTAGAAAGACTTGAAATTGGCATGGGAGCTAACTAGCTAGCTATCTGCTTATCAAAGGTAGATAAAGGGTTCATTTGACCCAAAAATCTACCTGTCACGCCCTGATCTGTTTGTCACGCCCTGGCCTTATTATTCTTTGTTTTCTTTATTATTTTAGTTAGGTCAGGGTGTGACATGGGTAATGTTTATGTTTTGTTGGTTTTGGGTGTTTATTTGGTAAAGGGGTTATGGGGTGTAGTAGATGGTTTTGTGTTGAGTGTATATGTCTAGCGTTGTCTATGTTGGTTAGTTATCTAGGAGAGTCTATGGTTACCTGAATGAGTTCCCAATTAGAGACAGCTGATTTCGGTTGTCTCTGATTGGGAGCCTTATTTAGGGTAGCCATGGGCTCTCATTGGTGGTGGGTAATTGTCTATGTAAGAACGTTTGTAGCCTGTTTGTATGTGCACAACGTTTGTAGCTTCACGGTCGTTTTGTTATTTTGTATAGAGTTTTTGTGTCGTGTTCATCTTCGTGTTGTGTTTAATAAAGAAGATGGCTTATTTTCCAAAAGCTGCATTTTGGTCCGTTAATCCGCCACACGATCGTGACAGAATTACCCACCATAGGACCAAGCGGCATGGAAGGCGGCAACAGGACCTACCCACAAAGGATTTCTGGACATGGGAGGAGATACTGGATGGTAAGGGGCCGTGGGATCAACCTGGAGAATATCGCCTCCCTCGTGAAGAGTTGGAGGCAGCGAAAGCCGAGAGGAGGCGATATGAGGAGGCAGCACGGAGACAAGGCTGGAAGCCCGTGAGTACAACCCAAAAATTTCTTGGGGGGGGCCTTAAAGGGAGTGTGGCGAAGTCAGGTAGGAAACCTGCGCCTACTCCCTGTACTTACCGTGGAGAGCGAGAGTACGGGCAGACACCGTGTTACGCAGTAGAGCGCACGGTGTCTCCTGTACGCGTGCATAGCCCGGTTCGGTACATTTCAGCTCCACGTATCGGCCGGGCTAGACTGAGCGTTGAGCCATATGTCATGAAGCTGGCCCAACGCATCTGGTCACCAGTGCGTCTCCTCGGGCCGGCGTACATGGCACCAGCCTTACGCATGGTGTCCCCGGTTCGCCTACATAGGCCGGTGCGGGTTATTCCACCTCCCCGCACTGGTCAGGCGACGGGGAGCATAGAACCAGGTAAGGTTGGGCAGGCTCGGCGTTCAAGGGAGCCAGTACGCCTGCATGGTCCGGTATTTCCGGCGCCACCTCCCCGCCCCAACCCAGTACCACCAGTGCCTCCTCCACGCACTAGCTATATGGTGCGTGTCTCCAGCCCTTTACCACCAGTGTCTAAACCACGCACCAAGCCTCCTGTGTGTCCCCAGAGTCCTGTGCGTCCTGTTGCTGCTCCCCGCACTAGCCCTGAGATGCGTGTCCCCAGCCCGGTGCCACCAGTCCCGGCACCACGCACCAGGCCTACAGTGCGCCTCAGCCGGCAGGAGTCTGCCGTCTGCACAGCGTTGACTGAACTGCTCGTCTCCCCAGCGCCATCTGAGCCATCCGTCTCCCCAGCGCCATCTGAGCCATCCGTCTCCCCAGCGCCATCTGAGCCATCCGTCTGCAATGAGCCTGCAAAGCCGCCCGTCTGCCATGAGCCTGCAAAGCCGCCCGTCTGCCATGAGCCCACTGAGCCGTCCGCCAGACAGGAGCCGCTAGAGCCGCCAGCCAGACAGGAGCCGCTAGAGCCGTACGTCAGACAGGATCTGCCAGAGCCGCCAACCAGACAGGATCTGCCAGAGCCGCCAACCAGACAGGATCTGCCAGAGCCGCCAACCAGACAGGATCTGCCAGAGCCGCCAACCAGACAGGATCTGCCAGAGCCGCCAACCAGACAGGATCTGCCAGAGCCGCCAACCAGACAGGATCTGCCAGAGCCGCCAACCAGACAGGATCTGCCAGAGCCGCCAACCAGACAGGATCTGCCAGAGCCGCCAACCAGACAGGATCTGCCAGATCCGTCAGCTAGCCATGAGCAGCCAGATCCGTCAGCTAGCCATGAGCAGCCAGATCCGTCAGCTAGCCATGAGCAGCCAGATCCGTCAGCTAGCCATGAGCAGCCAGATCCGTCAGCTAGCCATGAGCAGCCAGATCCGTCAGCTAGCCATGAGCAGCCAGATCCGTCAGCTAGCCATGAGCAGCCAGATCCGTCAGCTAGCCATGAGCAGCCAGATCCGTCAGCTAGCCATGAGCAGCCAGATCCGTCAGCCAGCCATGAGCAGCCAGATCCGTCAGCCAGCCATGAGCAGCCAGATCCGTCAGCTAGCCATGAGCAGCCAGATCCGTCAGCCAGCCATGAGCAGCCAGATCCGTCAGCCAGCCATGAGCAGCCAGATCCGTCAGCCAGCCATGAGCAGCCAGATCCGTCAGCCAGCCATGAGCAGCCAGATCCGTCAGCCAGCCATGAGCAGCCAGATCCGTCAGCCAGCCATGAGCAGCCAGATCCGTCAGCCAGCCATGAGCAGCCAGATCAGTTAGCCAGCCATGAGCAGCCAGATCCGTTAGCCAGCCATGAGCAGCCAGATCTGTCAGCCAGCCATGGGCCGTCCCTCAGTCCGGAGCTGCAGTCCCTCAGTCCGGAGCTGCAGTCCCTCAGTCCGGAGCTGCAGTCCCTCAGTCCGGAGCTGCAGTCCCTCAGTCCGGAGCTGCAGTCCCTCAGTCCGGAGCTGCCATTCCTCAGTCCGGAGCTGCCCCTTACCCTGGTGCTGCCCCTTACCCTGGTGCTGCCCCTTATCCTGGTACTGCCCCTGACCCTGGTACTGCCCCTTACCCTGGTACTGGTCCTTAGTCCGGAGCTGTCCCTTAGTCCGGAACTCCCCCTTAATGCAATGGGGTTAATGTGGAGGGGGGTCGTTTGGAGGAAGCCTAGGAGGTGGTTAGGTACTGTGGTGACGTGGGGACTACGACCAGAGCCGGAGCCGCCACCGTGGAGGGGAGCCCACCCAGACCCTCCCCTAGACTGTGTATGGTGCGCCCGGAGTTCGCGCCTCAAGGGGGGGGTTATGTCACGCCCTGGCCTTATTATTCTTTGTTTTCTTTATTATTTTAGTTAGGTCAGGGTGTGACATGGGTAATGTTTATGTTTTGTTGGTTTTGGGTGTTTATTTGGTAAAGGGGTTATGGGGTGTAGTAGATGGTTTTGTGTTGAGTGTATATGTCTAGCGTTGTCTATGTTGGTTAGTTATCTAGGAGAGTCTATGGTTACCTGAATGAGTTCCCAATTAGAGACAGCTGATTTCGGTTGTCTCTGATTGGGAGCCTTATTTAGGGTAGCCATGGGCTCTCATTGGTGGTGGGTAATTGTCTATGTAAGAACGTTTGTAGCCTGTTTGTATGTGCACAACGTTTGTAGCTTCACGGTCGTTTTGTTGTTTTGTTATTTTGTATAGAGTTTTTGTGTCGTGTTCATCTTCGTGTTGTGTTTAATAAAGAAGATGGCTTATTTTCCAAAAGCTGCATTTTGGTCCGTTAATCCGCCACACGATCGTGACACTGTTTCACCTGTCCTTGTGATTGTCTCCTCCCCCTCCAGGTGCCGCTGATTTTCCCCAGTGTATTTATCCCTGTGTTTCCTGTCTCTCTGTGCCAGTTCGTCTTGTATGTTTCCAAGTCAACCAGCGTTTTTCCTGTTCTCCTGCTTTTTGCATTTCTCCTTTTTCTAGTCCTCCTGGTTTTGACCCTTGCCTGTTTCTGGACTTTGTAACCACCTGTCTTGACCACAAGCCTGTCTGCCACTCTGTACCTCCTGGACTCTGATCTGGTTTTGACCTTTTGCCAGTCCATGATCATTCTCTTGCATACTCCTTTTGGATTTATAAACATTGTAAGACTCCAACAATCTGCCTCCTGTGTCTGCATCTGGGTCTCGCCTTGTGTCATGATACTACCAAACTATTTCACAATGTTTCTCAAAGTTACTACAGGTAGCTAATTAATTTGATCATGCTTTGTGATAAACCCAGATTTTTGCTGTGTAAGTCAACACAACATGTCGCCTGATAAACACCATGGGGGAAACAATACAATTGACCAGCCACAGTCATGCTTTTTTTGCCCTACCAGATCTGCGATGAGAAGGTTCTAGCTAGTGTATGGTGCGAGAGACTCATTGGGAGGTAGACTAGAGCAGACCCAGAAGTTCTGACTGAGTGAACATTTCAGCGCTCCAGGGTGGTCCATTTACCTAGTGCTGTAAAAATGTATGCTATAAAATTCAGTGATTTCATTGGGGCAGTTCTCCCTCATATCAAATAGGTGGAAAAACAATCCAAGCAATGTTCGCACGGCCTATGCGCCCACGGAGCTGCTGCTGCGGGCAGAGTCAATGAGGGGCAGAGTAGTAAGTAACTGCACCACTTGTTTTGAACAATAAACAATTTTTTAATTGTGTGTACATTTTCCTGTTTAAAAAATTGTTTATTGTTCAAAACAAGTGGTGCAGTTACTTACTACTCTGCCCCTCATTGACTCTGCCAGCAGCAGCAGCTCCGTGGGCGCGTAGGCCGTGCGAACATTGCTTGGATTGTTTTTCCACCTGTTTTTCCACCTGTAAATGGACCACCCTGGAGCGCTGAAATGTTCACTCAGTCAGAACTTCTGGGTCTGCTCTAGTCTACCTCCCAATGAGTCTCTCGCACCATACACTAGCTAGAACCTTCTCATCGCAGATCTGGTAGGGCAAAAAAAGCATGACTGTGGCTGGTCAATTGTATTGTTTCCCCCATGCTGTTTATCAGGCGACATGTGTTGACTTACACAGCAAAAATCTGGGTTTATCACTTTTATGAAACATTTAAAACATAATCATGAATTATATAATATATTTATTTGTATATATTTTTTTTTTATATATATTTTTTACAATTTGACCAATCACATGTGGGGCTCTGCCCCTAACGCCCAAATGGGCAGGCTGCCACTGCAGCTAGCCAGCAACTGTTCAACTGTTGATTAATGAATGAGGTTAATGAATTGACTGCAGATGGTTGTAGAATTTTTACTCAACTTTATTTTTGATGTAATGAGAAATATGGTGGTCGTCATGTAGTCCTATACCCACATAGGACCCAAAATCAATAGATTCCTTGCAGAAGAGATGTAGTACTACTGATTCTGCTTCCACCCACGCATCTGTTTCCCTCTCTGGTGTAGCGTGTAAAATGACTGCACTAACGTCCTGTTCACAGTTTGGGTACGCGCCATCCAGGTGTGCAGCAGCTCCTCTGTAAGAGTGTTAGAGTAGTCTTGCTTTCACCAAGCACACCAATCCTTCATTGCTTAGGGACATATTAAACAATGTAACTTTAATCTTGTTTTAATAATTCCCATGAAAAAACCAACATATTTGCTCGCTTTATTCATTTCTATTGAAAGACTTACCTGAGCGCTTCATACACTGTCCGTGGCACGTCCGAGTTTAGCCATTCGCGCAGTGCGCATTTCCATATCTTTTCCACTTCCGACGCGCGCCTTTATCGACGTGGTGCTGTTAAAGACTTGTATCAAAGCAACGAAATGTTTTGAAGAAATTGACGATGTTACACAACGATCAAGGCAACGATCAAGTCCTCGTCTCAAATCCAAGCGGGAGCAGCACACACTCAATAATCCGTTTTTGCATCTTTGCTGATCTCAAAACGCCCACAATTTAATCATTATTGTTATGTAAACTTAGATACATTTTCTTATCAAATCAAAATATCTTGTTTGATTGTGATGAATGTGTAGTTTACTGTTAGCAAAGTAAAACAGCAAGCTCCAGCTCTGCAGGGTGCAGAACTCATTTGAAGCTGGGAATGCAGTTAATTCATCTGGAGCTTTTCGGCTAGTCCTTTTGGAGAGGGAGGCTGGCTGCTGCGCTGGTATTTATATATCACAATAACGTGACAACGTCACTATGCTTCTATGCAGGTCTCTCACCAATAGCTACTGATCCACCATAAAGCCATACATACAGTACTCACCTGTTGCACAAGCTAAGGCAATAGGACTGATGCAACCTGGACTCAGGGTTAGACGTAACATAGTAAAGGACAGTCATGGAAGTTAAAATTAGTATGATATGTTACATTTGGTCTGGTACATGTGTGGATATCTATCATCAAGTTCGTATGATAAGTTACGAATTACAATTCGTATGATATGTTAAGAATTGCAATTCGTACAATATGTTGTGAATTTGCAATGTGCATGATATGTTACGAATTCCAATTTGTTGTTGCTAACGTTAGCTAGGTGGTTAAGGTTAGGGTTAAGGTTAGCGTTAGAGGAAGGGTTAGCTAACATGCCAAGTAGTTGCAAAGTAGCTAAAAAGTAGTAAGTAGTTCATTAGTAAGTTGCTAAATACCTAAAGTGCGGGATGAGATTCGAACACGCAACCTTTGGGGCGCTAGACATTCGCGTTATATATGTCCCCATACCAAATGTAACATATCACGCAAATTGAGTTACCCTGATTTTCGTTTACGTCTATTCTATGAGACCAAGCTGACTGATGAAATCTTTGCTCACCAGCTGTTTTTAGCATTATCAACTATACTTACATTTAAGTCATTTAGCAGACGCTCTTATCCAGAGCGACTTACAAATTGGAAAGTTCATACATATTCATCCTGGTCCCCCCGTGGGGAATGAACCCACAACCCTGGCGTTGCAAGCGCCATGCTCTACCAACTGAGCCACACGGGACCACTCACGGGACCACTACTTACACCTTTCCAAATATCAGTCTTACCTTTTTTTTTTTTTTTTTTTTTTTTTAATCTTTTGTTAAAAAAGGATATGTTTTTTAATTGGGCTAGGACTATCCAGGATTCTATTTAAAAAAAAATGATTTTACACTTGAATTGATGTATGGTTCAAGACATGAATTTGAGAGGGAAGATGTTTATATCACTATGTTGGCTATATTCTTAATACAGAGTTCATTATTTGAGACTCTCTCCCCATAGGATAAACCCACGGCTGTGATTTCTGGCTTGGAATGCTTTCATGTTTTTTTTTATGTTGACAGATGAATGGTTGTATGGTTTGGGTGTCAGACACTAATGAACTAAGATCATAGAAAATGGATTCCTCTACCAGCATGGGGTCTTTTCATCTTGTTTGAGACATACAATATTGCATGGACATGTATTCCAGTCCTTTTTATTAGCCTGGTCCCAGTTATGTTTGTGTGCTTGTCAAGACAAACATGTTTGAATCCCCTTTAAGCACATACACAGGGCGGTAGGTAGCCCAGTGGTTAGAGCGTTGGACTAGTAAGCGGAAGGTTGCTACATCGAATCCCTGAGCTAACAAGGGATACATCTGTTATTCTACCCCTGAATGAGGCAGTTAGCTCACTGTTCCTAAGCTGTCATTCTAAATAAGAATTTGTTTTTAACTGACTTGTGTAGTTATATATATATTTTTTAAATACATAATTGTTTCCCAAATTACAATTCCTTTTCCTGGGAACCCAAAATTATAATTTTTTCCCTATCACCAACACACCTGATTGAAATAATCAAAGGCTTGATGAGTTGAATCAAGTTAATAAAATGTGTTAGTCCTAGGGCAAAAGCAAAAATATCCACCCCATAGGGTCACACGACCTGGATTGGGAAACACTGACTTATACCCTCCATTAGATGATTGATTATGGCCCTATATCACACCCTTGTGGCCGAAGTAGAGATCACTGTCAGGGTGGAATGTGTGCATTAGCCTGGTCCCAACCCCATTGCTCATTGTCAAGACAAACATGTTTGTCCTTCGTCTTCTTCTCTTACGGGCTAGCCAACCCCCTCAACACTGCCTCCTCTCCCATATACCGAACCACGGGGATCCAGATGCACAGAAAAGTATTAAGTTTCCCCTGGAAGACAAACAGTATGCCGGGCCTTCCAGAGGAAACAACCACAGATGATCCATCTTGGTATAACCACTACTGCCTCTGCTGCAGTTGGGCCTAGACATGTCACATACAAGTTGAAATCCTTATAAAGCACATGCACCAGTTGTTTCTCAAATTACAAACTCTGGTCCCGGGGAACCAATGGGGTGCACATTTTAGTTTTTGCTCTATCACCAACACGGCCTTTTATGAAATGATAAAAGGCTTTATGATGAGCTGATTACTTGTTTCAATGTGTTAGTGCTATGGTAAAAACAAAAATATTCGCCCCTTATGGTCCTCATGGCCGGGACCAGGATTGGGAAACACTGACCTTTAGCCCACATCAGTTGATTTATGCTTGTGGCCCCTTGTGGGGTTTACTGATTATGTTCATATGTCTGGATTTAGCAGGAACAGGACCATGAGAAACCGGTTTATATATTTGACTCATCGCTCAACTTCCTGCCTATACTACTGGGATGTGTTTTTGTATTTTCCTGTGTATTAGCATTGCCTTGTGTTATTGTTTAGTATGCCCTTGGGTTATTTTTATTATATGGAAAACTACACTAAGTGTACAAAACATTAGGAACACCTGCTCTTTCCATGACTGGCCAGGTAAAAAAAAGATTTTTAAGTGAGACATGGATTTTATGTGTGCCATTCAGAGGTTGAATGAACAAGAAAAAAGATTGAAGTGTCTTTGAACGGGGTATGGTGGTAGATGCCAGGTGCACCGGTTTGAGTGTGTCAAGAACTGCAACGCTGCTGAGTTTCTCACGCTCAACAGTTTCCCGTGTGTATCAAAAATGGTCCACCACCCAAAGGACATTCAGCCAACTTGACCGAACTGTGGGAAGCATTGGCGTCAACAAGGGCCAGCATCCCTGTAGAACGCTTTCGACACCTTGTAGAGTCTATGCCCCGATGAATTGAGGCTGTTCTGAGGGTGAAAGGGGGTGCAACTCAATATTAGGAAGGTGTTCCGAATGTTTTGTGCACTCAGCGTAATTAGGAAACAGAGAGAAAAAAGAGAGAGAGAGAAAGTAAGGCTGCATTTAGACAGCCAGCCCAATTCTGGTACTTTTTTCTCTAATTGGTCTTTTGACCAATCAGATCAGCTCTGAAAAATATCTGATGTGAAAAGATCTGATGTGATTGGACAAAAGACCAGTTTGTGATAAAAAAGATCAGATTTGGGCTGCCTGTGTAAACGCAGCCAAATAACAATGCAATGGCCTGGGTCATACACAGCCAATCATATGATGACATGTAAAGTATCATTTGTAATCCTGTGACAGCTGCAGTGTTTGACTTTCAACTGTAAAAATATCACAAAGCAGACAGCGAGAGAGAGAGAGAGAGAGAGAGCGAGAGAGAGAGAGAGAGAGAGAGAGAGAGAGAGAGCGAGAGATAAACTCACATATCTATTGGGTGAAATACCACAGTGTGCAATCACAGCAGCAAGGTTTGTGACCTGTTGCCACAAGAAAAGGGCAACAAGTGAAGAACAAACACCATTGTAAATACAACCTATATTTATGTTTATATATTTTCCCTTTTGTACTTTAACTATTAAATAGTTAAATTACAAAAGGGAAAATAAATGAACGTAAATATAGGTTGTAGTTACAATGGTGCAAATTTTGAACATCATTACAACACTGTACATAGACATAATATGACATTTGAAATATCTTTATTATTTTGGAACTTTTGTGAGTGTAATGTTTAAGGTTCATTTTTTCACTTTTGTTTATTATCTATTTCACTTGCTTTCGCAATGTAAAAATATATTTCCCATGCCAATAAAGCCGCTTAAATTGAAATTGAATTGAAATTGAGAGAGGGGGGGGGGGGGGGCTACCTAGTCTGTTGTACAACTGAATGCCTTCAACTGAAATGGGTCAGAGAGGGAGAGTGAGAGAAAGATAGAGACAGACAGACAGACAGACAGACAGACAGACAGACAGACAGACAGACAGACAGACAGATAGACAGACAGACAGAGAGATTGTATTGCTTAAGGACATAATACACTAGGGGCGAGAGAGCGGGAGGAAAGGGGGATAAAGAGGGCTGAGGGGGGGAGAGAGAGAGGGAGTAAAGGGGGATGAGGAAGGGAGAGAGAGAGGGAGGAAAGGGGGATGAAGAGGGCTGAGGGGGGGAGAGAGAGAGGGAGTAAAGGGGGATGAGGAAGGGAGAGAGAGAGGGAGGAAAGGGGGATGAAGAGGGCTGAGGGGGGGAGAGAGAGAGGGAGTAAAGGGGGATGAGGAAGGGAGAGAGAGAGGGAGGAAAGGGGGATGAAGAGGGCTGAGGGGGGGAGAGAGAGAGGGAGTAATGGGGGATGAGGAAGGGAGAGAGAGAGGGAGGAAAGGGGGGGTGAAGTTATTTGACAGTGATTTCCTGGGAAGTGGGAACGATGTCTCCTGATACAATCTGACTCAAGATAGCTGTCACTCTGATGAATGAACTGATATGTCTAAGAGTCCACCTCCATTGCCCTGCTTTACCCAGGAGGTAAACTGCCGCCACCCCTCTCCTCTCTTCCCTTCCTTCTCACTACCTTAAACCTTCTTTAAGACACACCCCTACCTCTCCCTGTCCTTTCCTTCCCTCTCCTCTTCGCCTCCTCACTGCCCTATTCTCTCCATTCCAAGTCTTCAAATCTCCCTTTTCCTTACTTCTCAATCCACCATCCCCAACTGCCCCCACCAGTCTCCGGTAGCCCTGAGACGGGCCGCTAACCACCATGAGATTGCCCAGTGCCCCGGGGCAGCCCCCAGGCTGTGGCAGTGTGAAGCACCGGTCAAGGGACCACTATAGCTACGTGTCACCACTTACTAAGGACTATTATAGGTTAGAGTGACTGTACATTTCTCTCTTCCTCTCTCTTTATGGCTCTCTCTTTCCCTTTCTCTCTCTGTCTCTCTCTCTCTCTCTCTCTCTCTCTCCCTCTCCCTCTCCCTCGCTCTGGCCGTGTCCGAATACATGTGTTCTAAATAGTAGGCATTATCGGTATGCACATTTTTTACAGTTGATTATGCTTTAAATGCCAGGATGTCATACTAATTTTGGTTGTTCATCTAGTAGAATTTACTGCACACTATTGAAGAAGAGAATCATCTTTTCAGACCCACGGGTTTGACAAAAGCTGATAATCAGATAAGTGGATGCACTGTTCTAAAATTAACTAATGGTGGGAATCAACGTAATTGCCCATTAGATGATGCATTCTCAGTATGTATGAGCCTAGTGTGGTAATATGTGTTGCTTACTTCATTCATTTTTACTAAACAGTACGTTCTAAATAGTATGTGGTACAATTAGTATACAGTATGTAGTTTTTGTTAGTAGTTGGCAAGACAGATTGTGAACACGGCCTCTTTCTCTCGTTCGTTCTTGCTCTCTCTCCCTCTGTGAGAGAGAGAGAGAGAGAGAGAGAAAGAGAGAGAGAGAGAGAGAGAGAGAGAGAGAGAGAGAGAGAGAGAGAGAGAGAGAGAGACAGAGAGAGAGAGACAGAGAGAGAGACAGAGAGAGAGACAGAGAGAGAGACAGAGAGAGAGAGAGAGACAGAGAGAGACAGAGAGAGAGACAGAGACAGAGAGAGAGACAGAGACAGAGACAGAGACAGAGACAGAGACAGAGACAGAGACAGAGACAGAGACAGAGACAGAGAGGAGAGAGAGGAAACTTGACATCCCAAATACTTCAATCAGTTATAAAACCCATTGCCCTCTATGGTTCTGACGTCCACTCACCAACCAAGAATTAACAAAATGGGACAAACATCCAATTGAGAATCCACATGCAGAATTCTGACAAAATATACTTTGTTTTCAATGCAAAACCCCAAACAATGTATGCAGAGCAGAATTATGACTTCACCCGCTAGTTATCAACATCCAGAAAAGAGATGTTCAATTCTACAACCTCCTAAAAGGAAGCAATGCCCACACATTCCCCCACAAAGCCCTCACCTACAGAGAGATGAAGCTAGATAAGAGTCCCCTCAGCCAGCTGGTTCTGGGGCTCTGTTCACAAACACAAACCGATCCAACCAAACTATGAGAAAGCAAAAAGATAACTAAATGGAAAGAATCAGCCAAACAAATTGGAATGCAATTTGGCCCTGAGCAGTGACTACACCGTGGCAAAATATCTGACCACTGTGACTGACCACAAATTTAGAAAATCATTGACTATGTACAGACTCAGTGAGCATAGCCTTGCTATTGAGAGACATCGCCATAGGCAGACCTGGCTCTCAAGAGAAGACAGGATATGTCTCCACTGTCCACAAAATTAGGTGGAAACTGAGCTGCACTTCCTGACCTCCTGCCAAATGTATGACCACATTAGAGACACATACTTCCCACAGATTGCATAGACCCAAATGGAATTTGAAAACAAATCCAGCATTGATAAACTCCCACATCTGTTAGGCAAAATACCACCATGTGCAATCACAGTGGCAAGACGTGTGGCTTGTTGCCATGGGAAAAGGGCAACTAGTGGAGCACAAACAACATTGTAAATATCACCAATATTGATCTGTTTATAAGTATTGGTGGTATTTGTAGTACTATTTGTACTACTATTCGTACTGCAACTATTTGCACATTGCTAAAGTACTGTACATAACTGATGATATAACACTTGAAATGTCTTTATCTTTTTGAAACCTTTTTGACTGCAATGTTTACTGTTAATAGGTTTTTGTTGATGTTGTTAAATTTGTTTCGTCTCAGTTTTAATTCTTGTTTATTTCACTTGCTTTGGCAATGAAATGAAATTGAATTGAAATTGAAAGAGAGAGTGAGAGACATGGAGAGGGAGAGAGAGACGGAGAGGGAGAGGGAGAAATGTTCACCAGCATATGCATTGATGGCTCCCTAGAGGCAAGGAGAGGAGAGGGAGGAATGTAAGGAGAGAGGGAGCAAAAGACATAAAATAGAGGAAGAGATATATAGAGAGAGGCAGGAAGGAGGGGTAGAGCTAAAAACTCAATAAAAAGACAGAGAAATAGACCTACTCTAAAGCCTGTGGACGGTGGTGAACGTTAACAGGGTGAGGAAAGACCTCTGGAGCTGACGACTCCTATGACGCATGACGCATGGCACCCTTGCTTGACTTAGTGTGACAACATTGTCTATGTCCACTCTCGGAACATGCGTCACTCAAAGAGATGAGAGTATGGTGACCTGTCCGAACTTAAAGAAGCTATACGTTCAATTCAACAACGGACCAGTCAATTTGACATCAAGAGATTTGCTGGCCCCAGTCAATTTGACATCAAGAGATTTGCTGGCCCCAGTCAATTTGACAACAAGAGATTTGCTGGCCCCAGTCAATTTGACATCAAGAGATTTGCTGGCCCCAGTCAATTTGACATCAAGAGATTTGCTGGCCCCAGTCAATTTGACAATAGAGACAGTTTGTGTGTTACATTGTTACACGTAGTACCTTTAATCCTATCTATATCTCTTTCTTTTGCTCTTTCTCTCTCAAGCTCTCTCTCTCTGTTATTCTCTCTCTCTGTCATTCTCTCTCTGTCATTCTCTCTCTCTGTCATTCTCTCTCTGTCATTCTCTCTCTCTCTCTGTCATTCTCTCTCTGTCATTCTCTCTCTCTCTCTGTCATTCTCTCTCTGTCATTCTCTCTCTCTATCTCTCTCTCTCTGTCATTCTCTCTCTGTCATTCTCTCTCTCTATCTCTCTCTCTCTGTCATTCTCTCTCTGTCATTCTCTCTCTGTCATTCTCTCTCTCTATCTCTCTCTCTCTGTCATTCTCTCTCTGTCATTCTCTCTCTCTATCTCTGTGTAATGTTGCTTCCACAACACCCATTTTCCTCTCCATCCACCAGATGCGGTAAAATAATAGTTTATCGTCTTTGTTTCCAAATGTGCTACATCACTATCAGCTGCTCTCCCCTAGCCTTCCTCTCTTCATCACAACATTCTGTTCCTGCAGTCTCTCCTCTGAGCTTTGTCCTTCCTGGTTCCCCCTGATCCACTGTCTTCTCTCAGCCATGTTGTCTAATCCCAGCCTCGCAAGCCGCCAGGTCTCGCGAACTTACATGGCTTTTTGCTACGCAGCGGTAATCAGTCTGGTAATTACAGGGCTAGTCTAATCCCTCTGTGACCAATAAATAGACAGCAGAAACTCAGAACAGATACGATCTTCCGGACCTGGGTTCAAATACTACTTGATATCTTTCAAATAATGTGTGTGTTCTATTGTGCCTGGACTGGCAGAGGGGCGAGGTTGTGCCTGGACTGCCAGAGGGGCGAGGTTGTGCCTGGACTGCCAGAGGGGAGAGGTTGTGCCTGGACTGCCAGAGGGGAGAGGTTGTGCCTGGACTGCCAGAGGGGAGAGGTTGTGCCTGGACTGCCAGAGGGGCAGGTTTGCAATTGTGAGACTATTCTATTGCTCCAGGCAAGTTCACTCAAGCACAAATATAGTATTTGAAAGGATTTCAAATAGTATTTTAACCCATGTCTTCTATCTTCGTTGGCTTAGGGATGTTCAGTGTAGCCCTCCACTACTAGTCATAACTCTGACTGAAGAATACAGATACCGAAATAATAGTATTCTCCTTTGCTACAGTTGGTGGATTTGATATGGAAAAGTAAGACGCCTATTTGGTGTCCTATTCAATTTCAGACATTCTGCAAGTTGGAACACAAGAAAGAAAGATACGAAAAGAATACATCTCTGTGCGTGTTATTCGCAGAAACAGCAGCTAATTAGTTGTTGCACGGAGCAGACCAGTGACGACAATGGACCTACTAGGAGAGGAGACGAGGATAGGAGGACAAGAATAAAGTTTGGGCAGGGTCAGTCCTGTCCTTGCTCTCTACTCCTCTGGGAAGGGAGTAAATACAGACAGAAAATGAGTTGCATTCTTTCTGATTGACATAACCCTCCTAAACATCCACTGATATGGTGTCCATATTAGGAATACATGTCCAATGCCAGGGCCTATGGATGGAGATGAAGCTGGGCTGGGTAGAGGTAGCGGTTATTGGAGATTAGCTGTGAAAAACTCATTGGATAAATTGAACTGCCAGAGAGAATATACAAAGGTGTTATCTACAGTCGTGGCCAAAAGATTTGAGAATGACACAAATATTAATTTCCACAAAGTTTGCTGCTTCAGTGTCTTTAGTTATTTTTGTCAGATTTTGCTAAGGAATACTGAAGTATAATTACAAGCATTTCATAAGTGTCAACGGCTTTTATTGACAATTACATGAAATGCAAAGAGTCAATGCAAAGAGTCAATATTTGCAGTGTTGACCATTCTTTTTCAAGACCTCTGCAATCCGCCCTGGCATGCTGTCAATTAACTTCTGGGCCACATCCTGACTGATGGCAGCCCATTCTTGCATAATCAATGCTTGGAGTTTGTCAGAATTTGTGGGGTTTTGTTTGTCCACCCGCCTCTTGAGGATTGACCACAAATTCTCAATGGGATTAAGGTCTGGGGAGTTTCCTGGCCATGGACCCAAAATATCGATGTTTTGTTACCCGAGCCACTTAGTTATCACTTTTGCCTTATGGCAAGGTGCTCCATCATGCTGGAAAAGGCATTGTTCATCACCAAACTGTTCCTGGATGGTTGGGAGAAGTTGCTCTCGGAGGATGTGTTGGTACCATTCTTTATTCATGGCTGTGTTCTTAGGCAAAATTGTGAGTGAGCCCACTCCCTTGGCTGGGAAACAACCCCGCACATGATTGGTTTCAGGATGCTTTACTGTTGGCATGACACAGGACTGATGGTAGCGCTCACCTTGTCTTCTCCGGACAAGCTTTTTTCCGGATGCCCCATCAGAGAAAATGACTTGACACCAGTCCTCAGCAGTCCAATCCCTGTACCTTTTGCAGAATATCAGTCTGTCCCTGATGTTTTTCCTGAAGAGAAGTGGCTTCTTTGCTGCCCTTCTTGACACCAGGCCATCCTCCAAAAGCCTTCGCCTCACTGTGCGTGCAGATGCACTCACACCTGCCTGCTGCCATTCCTGAGCAAGCTCTGTACTGGTTGTGCCCCGATACCGCAGCTGAATCAACTTTAGGAGACGGTCCTGGCGCTTGCTGGACTTTCTTGGTCGCCCTGAAGCCGTCTTCACAACAATTGAACCGCTCTTCTTGAAGTTCTTGATGATCTGATAAATGGTTGATTTAGGTGCAATCTTACTGGCAGCAATATCCTTGCCTGTGAAGCCCTTTTTGTGCAAAACAATGATGACGGCACGTGTTTCCTTACAGGCAACTATGGTTGACAGAGGAAGAACAATGATTCCAAGCACCACCCTCCTTTTGAAGCTTCCAGTCTGTTGTTCGAACTCAATCAGCATGACAGAGGGATCTCCAGCCTTGTCCTCGTCAACACTCACACCTGTGTTAACAAGAGAATCACTGACATGATGTCAGCTGGTCCTTTTGTGGCAGTGCTGAAATGCAGTGGAAAGGTTTTTTGGGGATTCAGTTAATTTGTATGGCAAAGAGGGACTTTGCAATTAATTGCAATTCATCTGATCACTCCTCATAACATTCTGGAGTATATGCAAATTGCCATCATACAAACTGAGGCAGCAGAAAATTAATATTTGTGTCATTCTCAAAACTTTTGGCCACGACTGTAGAACCTAAAAGAGTTCTTTGGCTGTCCCCATTGCAGAACCCTTTGAAGAACCCTTATTGGTTCCAGGTAGAACCCTCTGTGAAAAGAGTTCTACATGGAACCCAGAAGGGTTCTACCTGAAACCAAAAAGGGTTCTACCTGGAACCAAAAAGGGTTCTTCTGTGAAGATAACCGAAGAACCCTTTTGGAACCCTTTTTTTCTAAGAGTGTATGTAGATGAGGATTGTTTTTCTCTAACCTTGCAGGCTTCCATAGTGCTGCACCAACCTCTAAGCTCTATACCCAAAGACAAAGAGCTGACTGATTAAACATGAAGGAAGCAACAGTGGCTGTTTTGAAAAAGGAACGCTTTCCTCATATATAGTCTTTCTGTAGCTGGTCGTGGTAGGCTCTGTTGTCTCTGCAGTGTATAGATGTGTCTAGTGGCTCATGCAGACATACAGAATCCAATATATTCGGACTTTCAGCTACACTCGTTTGAGGCTCATTTTCCTTACTCTTCCATGGTAGATCTTGGGTACTGAAGATCTCCTTTTTCATCACTTATAAGTAATGGTACTACTGTAGTCCTTCAGGCCATATTTCATTGTTTTCATTATGTGGAGTGGTACTTCTCACAAGTTTCCAATTTAAAAGATGGACTATTCACAGAGTGGAGATTCAATCAGAGAGCACAGACAAGCCCTTAACAATGATTTAATGAGATAATTACTTTGATTTATTAGCTGCTTTACAAAGTGTTTTCCTCCTTTCTTGGTCATTATAATCAATCAGTCCTCATCTGTCATGTAAATTATATTAGCTGTCAGTTAAGCACTATTAGCTATGAACTTGTTCAAAACCCAATTATAGTTAGAATATACAAATAATTACAATATTAAAATTGCCTATATTCTCTATTAGAATGTTCTGTCCCTTCATCCTCAGGCATTTGAGTGACAGCTTTGTAATTTAACCGTAATTAGGATAACCACTTGAACTATGTGTCAATCGAAAATAACAGGTTTGTTCTTCAGCCTTCAAGGAAAACTATCTAGGAAATAAGAATCTATTGTTTTAGAATAATGATTTCATTTGTTCAAGGCAGCCCCATTTATCTCCATCCACTTCAATGTGATTATCAGTTAAATTTTCAAATGTGTCCGTGGTTTATGTTGATATTGGGTGGATATGACAGGGGTCTAGCTGGACACATGAGATTTGGTTTGTGGTGCCAAGATTAGTGTGACAGGGGTTACCCAAAAAAAGACCTCTCATTATTAGTTGACACTTCAGAAGTAGCAGCGTCAGCTTGGATTTAGGTCCCTTGCCTCCCCTTATCTTCCGGCATAATGTGGCCTGCATAGAGACAGGCTGCCAGAGGAAGGTGCCACAAATAACCTTCCATGAGGCAAGTGCGTGTGTATTCGTGTGTATATGTGTGTATGTGTGTGCGTGCCTGCGTGTGCATGCATGCAAGTACAATTGGTTCTGAATGTGTGTGTGTGTGGGTAGCAAATAATAATTTGTTAAAGACACCTCATCTGTCAATAAACGTAGGTTCGACAACATCTTGATTGACAGGTTGTTGATTGACAGGTTACTCACATCCTGAATGTCACAATGCTGTCTGTCTCACACAGTGGATCTGTCCAAATGAAGATGACGTCATGTGACACTGAGTGATACATCAGTCTGTCGAGGGCATCGATTAATAAGCCCTCAGGTGCTTCATGGATGAATGGCTCTCCTATCCTGGGGATCCTAGAGAAATAAGATCTTATAAGAGAGGAGGGAGACTCACCCGTAGTCCTGGTTGTCCCTTATTGTTATGATGCTAACTAAGGTTAGTGTTAGGAGATCCATGACTACCACTTCCACACTACATCCCCAGGCTGCAGGTTTGCTTGGTGGCCATGAGGCTACTGGTTTGTTTGGTGGCCATGAGGCTGCAGGTTTGCTTGGTGGCCATGAGGCTGCAGGTTTGTTTGGTGGCCATGAGGCTGCTGGTTTGCTTGGTGGCTATGAGGCTGCTGGTTTGTTTGGTGGGCATGAGGCTGCTGGTTTGTTTGGTGGGCATGAGGCTGCTGGTTTGTTTGGTGGGCATGAGGCTGCTGGTTTGTTTGGTGGCCATGATGCTGCTGGTTGGTTTGGTGGCCATGAGGCTGCTGGTTGGTTTGGTGGCCATGAGGATGCTGGTTTGTTTGGTGGCCATGAGGATGCTGGTTGGTTTGGTGGCCATGAGGATGCTGGTTGGTTTGGTGGCCATGAGGCTGCTGGTTTGTTTGGTGGCCATGAGGCTGCTGGTTTGTTTGGTGGCCATGAGGCTGCTGGTTGGTTTGGTGGCCATGAGGATGCTGGTTGGTTTGGTGGCCATTAGGCAGCTGGTTTGTTTGGTGGCCATGAGGATGCTGGTTTGTTTGGTGGCCATGAGGCTGCTGGTTGGTTTGGTTGCCATGCGGCTGCTGGTTTGTTTGGTGGCCATGAGGCTGCTGGTTTGTTTGGTGGCCATGAGGCTGCTGCTTGGTTTGGTGGCCATGAGGCTGCTGCTTGGTTTGGTGGCCATGATGCTGCTGGTTTGTTTGGTGGCCATGAGGATGCTGGTTTGTTTGGTGGCCATGAGGATGCTGGTTGGTTTGGTGGCCATGAGGCTGCTGGTTTGTTTGGTGGCCATAAGGCCTTTTGTTGGCTTTGAGACTTTAGTTTGCGGAATGCATGTTTGTATTTTTCCTTTGTGTATGTTTATTTTTGTCACCATCTGAACAAATAATAATCCACTTGGACTGGCCAACCTAGAGGTCAAGAAGGAGCTGGCTCTGGACCTGAGGCAAGGTTGTTGTCTCCTGGGTACACGCGTTCAACACCTGGTCGCATACGCTCACATTTATGCACACATCACATCAGGTTACAGACCATGTAGCTAGGCCTAAGACCCCTAGACGAGTGCAGCAAAATAAAATCATTGGGCTAGTTACTGGTGTCGTAACATATGGGGGCTCGTCCGGGATGAATGTTAACAGATGTTAGCGTTTGTGGTTCACCTTCGCCACTAAGGAAAAGCATTTTCTGGGAACTACTGCTCTGTGTGCGTATGTGTATGTGTGTGTGTGTGTGTGTGTGTGTGCATGTTTGTGCGTGCATGCGTGTGCGTGCGTGCGTGTGCGTGTGTGTGTGCGTGTGCAAGTAGACATAGGCACAAGTATGCATATTTTGTGTATGTCCCCTTAAGCAGTATGTGTGTACATATATATATATTGTCACGATCGTCCATGGGAGAGAGAAAAGACCAAGGCGCAGCGTGTAAAAAATGCATCTTCTCTTTATTAAGGAGATGACCAAACGAAGCAAAACAACAAATCGAAGACCGTGAAACCAAAAACCGACTAAATGCAAAACCTGCAAACTTGACACAGACCTAGACCCAGACTAAGACACCGACTAAGTCAATGACCCAACAAACACATGATGCCTATGGCCGCCTAAAATATGGCTCCCAATCAGAGACAAATGAAAGACATCTGTCTCTGATTGAGAAACCACTCAGGCAACCATAGACATACCTAGAAACCCTCACTAAACCATAGACATACCTAGACATACTCACTCAACACAAAACCACACACACAAAACCCAACAACCCCTTAACCATATAATCACCCAAACACCAACCTCCCCCATGTCACACCCTGACCTAACAAAAATAATAAAGGAAACAAAGATAACTAAGGCCAGGGTGTGACATATATATATACAGTATATATATATCGGGTTTGGCCGGGTAGGCCGTCATTGTAAATACGAATTTGTTCTTAAATGACTTGCCTATTTAAATAAAGGTTATATTATATATAAATATTTATATATACATGTACGTATACACACTAATACCACCCCTACATCTGCAGTAGCTACATACCTCCAGCTCTCCCCATCTCCCCCCAGACCCCAGACCCAGTGTCAGTCCCCTAGTCTGCAGGTCTTGACCTGGGTTGGTAGGTCCTGGGGAAGCAGACAGCTGGCAATAATATGTCTGGAGCCCATCAACTACCTGCAGAAGCACAGAGTTAAGGGAAGACCGCAGGACCTGCTGGCTGAAGAAATCAGTCCCACTCAGACCTCTAGAACAAAGCACGTCTGTACAGCAAACCTCTGTGTATAACTGACCTCTATCATAACTGTGTGAAGTCATCTGAAATTATAATACAATTCATGGAATGGGTAACATTTTAATATATATTTATACAATATATATATATATAAAAACAATAATAAATGACCTCTATCAAATAAAAGCACACACACACACACACACACACACACTGCTGTGCACACACTCACACACACACATGCACGCGCGTGCGCAGGAAAAACACAGTCACAGATAAACATGGGTGAACACACACAGTGTGAGAGGCCGCACTGTCATCACCTCTTATAACTACCAGACAGATGGAGGTGGGATGGAGAAAATAATTGCCTCACTCGCAAATCACAAAGGACAACATGACCAGCCATCACTTATCACATCAAAACCGATCCAAGGACGGTTATTAAGTCCTGACCAAAACCCAACCATGCAATCATGAAAGCACAACCAAATAATAACTCAGTAACAAGTCTGTCTCAATACAGCACGGTGTGAGTCACTCCTCGTTCCACTGTTGGTCATTAGTTCTATAAAAGTACTTTCTCTCATTAGTGGTGAATTTAGGATCTCAGGAGCCATGATAGATCCTCCTCCTGTCCCTGCAGGCAGGGCTGGAATAAAACACTGTCCTTGGCTTGGTGGGTGAATCACCACAGAATGGGTAAGGCTGAGTGAACACTCACAACCAGTCTTGTAGCAAGCTGCTGACTGCATTATTGGACGTTTGTCCTAGGTAGTCACAAGTACAGACCAGAAGTGGTCATTCATCCACCAGAGGGCAAGTGATTTGATGTGCCAATTGTTTAAAAACATGTAATGACTAATTATAATTCTAAGGTGCTCTGAGACATTAATAATGTAGCAATGAGCATGTTTACAGGCACAATTGTCAGTATCTCCCAAAGGAGATGTGGGTGTGGAGTCAGGCGTAGGAGAAAGCAAGTTTCGAAAAGGGCGTTTAATTAACAAGTCCAAAGAACAGGAAAAACAGGACTACAACAGTAGCCTCAAACCACCCAGACACCGTCCGGGGAAAAACACCTGTTAAACAGAACCCAAGACAACGCAACCCAAAACTAAATGACAGCACATGAAACAATCCTTCACAAAACCCAGAGGAAATGGCACGATTTAAATAACCCCCCCCCCCCCCCCCCCCCCTAATTACCCAAATAGAACACACAAGACAGACATAACCAAATGAAAAGGAAAAAGGATCGGTGGCAGCTAGTAGACCGGCGACGACGACCACCGAGCGCCGCCCGAACAGGGAGAGGAGCCACCTTCGGTGGAAGTCGTGACAACAATAATAATTTGATTTTAAACTGATTACGGCAGTAGGAAGCGTATGGCAATAGTAAGCATACACAGATGAAAATATTCTAGTTTTCTAAGCAGTCTTTCCATTTATTAGGACATGTAAACAGCTTAAGCGGTGTTCCAGCAGAACAAGCCTCACTCTTATGGGTGAGTGAATTGAGTTCAGAAAAACTGAAAATATGCATCTTGGAAATCATTTTGTGCATTTAATTAAGTCCCATCAGGTAGCCTGATTTCAGATGTGTCCATGTAAACAGGATTAAAATAATTATTCTTGCAAAGAAAGACCACCTCTCTGCTGCATAGCTGGATCTCAAACTCTTAAGTCATTGGAGGACACCAACACAGCCTCTTCCACTATAATGCCAGGGAGGTGAAGTCAACACCTATTTGATTATGCTCAGGGTTGGGTAGGTTACTTTCTAAATGTTATCCGTTACAATTATTAGTTACCTGTCCAAAATTGTAATCAGTAACGTAAATTTTGGATTGCCCAAACTCAGTAACGCAATCTGATTACTTTCAGTTACTTTTAGATTACTTCCCCTTAAGAGACATTCGAAGAAGAGAAAAATGAATATTATCAATTGAACAACATATTTTGCAGGATAAATCAATGTTAGAGTTTACATAGCTGACCTTAAATTGATGTTGCATTTTGTAGGCTTCTTCTAACCCATTGCTTTCCACTTCAATACAAATATTAATACAATTAGGGTATATCTTTACAATATAAAATAAAGCCTGTCAGATTTACAGTCATTACAATTATTTAATACCCCTTGATTGACTGATTGGGCTAATTGCTTTGAGTTTAAAAATAAATTCTACTCTCATGGAATGGCATGCATTGAGCACTACCAAAAAGGGCTTTTTGCATGTGAGCCACACTCGTTGTCTTTGTAAATGAAACTTGTTTCTGACAGTATGTGGAGCACAATACCATGGAGGAGTTTAGAAGGGAGGAATTCACTCAAACTTGTATTCCCATAGGCTGGGATCCGCACTATGAAGTTGTGGCACTGTTTTCACTGGCTGGCCAAAAACAATGATTGATAGGCAGTTTAATGTTCTTCAGTTCAACCATTATTAGGTGAAAATACACATATACTGTACATTTGTGAACAGCCATACAAAACAACCAAAATCTTTAAGGTGCATATTGCTAAATGAATCATATAAAATAACATGTTATTTGTCACATGCTTTGTAAACAACAGATATAGACTAACAGTGAAATGCTTACTTACGGGCCCTTCCCAACAATGCAGAGAGAAAGAAAAAATAAATTGTAGAAAAATGTCAAAATAATAACACAAGGAATGAATACACAATGAGTAACGATAACTTATACAGACGGTATATACAGACGGTACTAGTACCGAGTCAATGTGCAGGGGTATGAGGTAATTGAGGTAGATATGTCTATATAAGTAGGGATAAAGTGACTAGGCAACGGGATAGATAATAAACAATAATAGCAGCCTATGTGATGAGTCAAAAGAGTTAGTGCAAAAAGGGTCAATGCAGCTATTGGTTAACTATTTAACTAACTATTTAGCAGTCTTGAGGCATGGGGGTAGAAGCTGTTCAGGGTCCTGTTGGTTCCAGACTTGGTGCATTGTACCGCTTGCCGTGCAGTAGCAGAGAGAAAAGTCTATAACTTCGGTGGCAGGAGTTTTTGACAATTTTAGGGCCTTCCTCTGACACCGCTTGGTATAGCGGTCCTGGATGGCAGGGATATCGGCCCCAGTGATGAACTGGACAGTACACACTACCCTCTGTAGCGTCTTGCGGTCGGAGGCCAAGCAGTTGCCATACCAGGCGGTGACGCAGCCAATCAAGAAGCTGTCAATGGTGCAGCTATAGAACTTTTTGAGGATCTGAGGGCCCATGCCAAATCTTTTCAGCCTAATGAGGGGGAAGAGGCGTGGTTGTGCCCTCTTCACGACTGTGTTGATGTGTGTGGACCATGATATGTCCTTAGTGATGTGGACACCGAGGAACTTGAAGATCATCAGGAAGTCCAGGATCCAGTTGCAGAGGGAGGTTTTTAATCCCAGGGTCCTTAGCGTAGTGATGGTGGGCACAATGGTGTTCACAGCTGAGCTGTAGTCAAATTGGATGTATAATCTTTGCATGACGACAACAGTCGTTGGAAGACATAGCTTGGACTGTAGCCTACAAAAGCCTATTCCTGCTCTTTTCCCACAACCAATAAAATGCATTTGGTGTGTCATCATAGTGGTCTCTGACTTGTGGTCAGACTCGCTCAGGCGGAACCAAGCTTCATTTTGCACCTTTTTTCAATGCTGATTTGAGATTTGAGTATCACCGAGAAAACTTGAATTTAAAAGTAATCCTAGAAGAAATCATGTAGTATTTCAAAAGTATCTGTAATCTGATTACAATAATTTTGCTGATAACGTGACGGGTTACAGTTTTACAGTTACAGTTTTTTTGTAATCCGTTACATGTAATATGTGCATACAGTGTATTCAGAAAGTATTCAGACCCCTTGACTTTTCCCACATTTTGTTATGTTACAGCCTTTTTCTAAAATAGATGAAATAAAAACATTTCCTCATCAATCTACACACAATACCCCATAATAGCAAACGAAAACAAGTTTTTAGAAATACCTTATTTACATAAGTATTCAGACCCTTTGCCATGAGACGCGAAATTGAGCTCAGGTGCATCCTGTTTCTATTGATCATCCTTGAGATGTTTCTACAACTTGATTGTAGTCCACCTGTGGTAAATTCAATTGATTAGACATGATTTGGAAAGGCACACACCTGTCTATATCAGGTCCCACAGTTAACAGTGCATGTCTGAGCAAAACACAACCCGTGAGACCAAAGGAATAGTCCGTAGAGCTCCGAGACAGGATTGTGTCGAGGCATTGATCTGGGGAAGGGTATGAAAAAATGTATGCAGCATTGAAGGACCACAAGAACACAGTGGTCTCCACCATTCTTAAATGGAAGAAGTTTGGAACCACCAAGACTCTTCCTAGAGCTGGCCGCCCGGCCAAACTGGCCGCCCGGCCAAACTGGCCGCCCGGCCAAACCTTGGTCAGAGAGGTGACCAAAAACCTTATGGTCACTCTGACAGTGCTCCAGAGTTCCAGAAGGACAACCATGTCTGCAGCATTCCACCAATCAGGCCTTAATGGTAGAGTGGCCAGACGGAAGCCACTCCTCAGTAATTGGCACGTGACAGCACGCTTGAAGTTTGTCAAAAGGCACCTAAAGGACTTTAAGACCATGAGAAACAAGATTCTCTGGTCTGATGAAACCAAGATTGAACTCATTGGCCTGAATGCCAAGCATCACGTCTGGAGAAAACCTGGCCCCATCCCTAGAGTGAAGCATGGTGGTGGCAGCATCATGGTGTGGGGATGTTTTTCAGCAACTGGGACTGGAAAAATAGTCAGGATCGAGGGAAAGATGAACGGAGCAAAGTACAGAGAACTCCTTGATGAAAACCTGCTCCAGAGCGCTCAGGACCTCAGACTGGGACGAAAGGTTCACCTTCCAACAGGACAATGACCCTAAGCACACAGCAAAGACAATGCAGGAGTGGCTTCGGGACAATCTCTGAATGTCCTTGAGTGGCCCAGCCAGAGCCCGGACTTGAAACCAATTGAACATCTCTGGAGAGACCTGATAATAGCTGTTCAGCTTGAGAGGACCTGCAGAGAAGAATGGGAGAATCTCTCCAAATACAGCTGTGCCAAGCTTGTAACATCACACCCAAAAAGACTTGAGACTGTAATTGCTGCCAAAGGTGCTTCAACAAAGTACTGAGTAAAAGGTCTGAATACTTATGTTAACAGTGATATTTACGTTTTTTTATACATATACAAGGTTGCAAAAAAAATATTTGACCTGTTTTTGCTTTGTCATTATGGGGTATTGTGCATAGATTGATGAGGGGGAAACAATTTAATCAATTTTAGAATAAGGCTGTAACGTAACAAAATGTGGGAAAAGTGAAGGGGTCTGAATACATTCCGGCACTGTACGTGCATATGGATCATATGTAACAGATTACATGTAATCCATTACTCCCCAACCCTGATTATGCTGGACATGTTCACTCAGAACACACAGGCAGCAAGGGACAGTAAGTTTACTCTCAACCTATGACCTCCTTTGTGTCCAAAGGTTCAGGCAACTCCCTTACCCATGTAAAATGCCTCAGCATAAGTCTATCCCTACACACCAAGGACTGTCCTGAAAACCCGTGTATCTACATTTTTGTCAATTTTTATTATTCTACATAAATTGAAAGTAGTCATTGCCCTGCATATGTTGTAAACATTTTATGATCAAGGATCAGTTAAAAACATACGAAACCTTGTGTCAACTTCCAAGATTCAATGATATTAGGTCTGAAAACAACAGCAAAAAAAAATCCTTTTTGGAGATACTAGGTTTTTTCTTTGCACACCTGCCTCCCCCACACCCAACGTCCCAGACAGACAAAGAGAATTCCAGACACAAAGCTGATATATTCGCATCAACCTGGTCCCATGGAGGTATCAGATTCAGGCTGCTCTCCCCAGTGTAATGTATACATGAATCAAAGTTTCCATTGACAAGTGTGCTCAAACTTCCGGACCAAAGAGGAGAGAAAGGACGGACCAAAGAGGAGAGAAAGGACGGACCAAAGAGGAGAGAAAGGACGGACCAAAGAGGAGAGAAAGGACTGACCAAAGAGGAGAGAAAGGACGGACCAAAGAGGAGTGAAAGAGAGGCCAGAGGAAATATGGCACCACATTTAGTTTCAATTTCTCTCTTGAAATAGTCTGCAGGCAGGTCTAATTATATATGATATGGTCCTTGGCTGCAGGCCCAGTTGTTTGACTGCCAGGTATTGTGAAATTGATCGCATTTCTAAAGAAATTGATTTGTAAAAAATTACTTTTTCCAGCAAGATAGAAGGATTCTGTCAACATTTTCTTTGAAATACTTTCAATTTTTTTTGCACATCTGAAGTCCAAGTATGCACCTTGAAAGTGTGTCCATAGTTATGAGAAATTAAGTGCATCGATAAATCGTAAGTCTTCAGTCCCAACTTAAGTACCTCATAGTTTTGCTAACTTTTTACTTCCTAGGACTATTACCTGCACTTTCTCATTCGGAGTAGCCTTCTATAGAAATTATCCAAGGTAGAAAATTCAAAGTCCGATCAGTCACATTATGCACAAACCACAAAACCTCACTTCCCCAAAATGTTGCATGTAAACTAACTGTAGCGGCTCAAACACAGCAACAACAGAAAAAAACGCAGTCTGTCGATTCAGAAGAACAACAATAGTTGACAGGAGCGCTTGCAAGCACTTCATTGTACTGTGTACATTTCACTGAATCCTGTGCATATGACAAATAATTTTTTATTTGACAATAGACAATGCTGCAAGGACAAGCCCCTTTCTCTCTAATGGCAGATAAGTATTCATATATTCAAAATCTATCTTCGCTCCAGACTGATTTATACACCAAATTTGTTAACTTAATGAAACTTTTCAGAAGTACAATGAGAGTCTGATGAGAGGATTTTTTTATTCTCAGTCATGTGATTGAGCCACTATTTAGCTCACGCTTCAGCAAACAGAAGTTACAACTGTGAAATCTGTCACTTCTTTTTATTGAACAAAATACAGTATCACTTCTGCTATTTTCATGTTGGTTACGTTGATCAGTAGGTCTATTGTTATTGAGTCATAAACTACAAATGGCAACACAGCCTAGCAACCCACATCAACACAACCTTTGGGTTGATTAACATTAATGATTAACATGATCACACCAGGGGGTGTAACGAATGACGTGAACCAGTAGGACTGTTGCAGATAGACAATGACAAGAACTGACACGATTCCCTTTTCTTAATGATACGTTTTACACAATCTACAGTTGAAGTCGGAAGTTTACATACAACTTAGCCAAATACATTTAAACTCAGTTTTTCACAATTCCTGACATTTAATTGTAGTAAAAATTACAGTCTTAGGTTAGTTAGGATCACCACTTTAGTTTAAGGAATGTGAAATGTCAGAATAATAGTAGAGAGAACCATTTATTTAAGCTTTTATTTCTTTCATCACATTCCAAGTGGGTCAGAAGTTTACATACACTCAATTAGTATTTAGTAGCATTGCCTTTAAATTGTTTAACTTGGGTCAGTCATTTTAGGTAGCCTTCCACAAGCTTCCCACAATAAGTTGGGTGAATTTTGGCCCATTCCTCCTGACAGAGCTGGTGTAACTGAGTCAGGCTTGTAGGCCTCCTTGCTCGCACACGCTTTTTCAGTTCTGCCCACAAATGTTCTATGGGATTGAGGTCAGGGCTTTGTGATGGCCACTCCAATACCTTGATATTGTTGTCCTTAAGCCATTTTGCCACAACTTTGGAAGTATGCTTGGGGTCATTGTCCATTTAAAAGACCCAAGCTTTAACTTCCTGACTGATGTCTTGAGATGTTGCTTCAATATATCCACATCATTTTCCTTCCTCATGAAGCTATCTATTTTGTGAAGTACACCAGCCCCTCCTGCAGCCCCACAACATGATGCTAACACCCCCGTGCTTCACGGTTGGGATGGTGTTCTTCGGCTTGCAAGCCTCCCCTTTTTCCTACAAACATAACGATGGACATTATTGCTAAACAGTTCTATTTTTGTTTCATCAGAACACAGGACATTTCTCCAAAAAGTACAATCTTTTTCCCCATGTGCAGCTGGAAACCGTAGTCTGGCTTTTCTTTGGCGGTTTTGGAGCAGTGACTTCTTCCTTGCTGAGCGGCCTTTCACGTTATGTCGATATAGGACTCGTTTTACTGTGGATATAGATACCTTTGTACCTGTGTCCTCCAGCATCATCACAAGGTCCTTTGCTGTTGTTCTGGAATTGATTTGCACTTTTCGCACCAAAATACGTGCATCTCTAGGAGACAGAATGCCTCTCCTTCCTGAGCGGTATGACGGCTGCGTGGTCCCATAGTGTTTATTCTTGCGTACTATTATTTGTACAGATGAACGTGGTTCCTTCAGGCGCTTGGAAATTGCTCCCAAGGATGAACCAGACTTGTGGAGATCTACCATTTTTTTCTGAAGTCTTGGCTGATTTCTTTTGATTTTCCCATGATGTCAAGCAAAGAGGCACTGAGTTTAAAGGTAGGCCTTGAAATACATCCACAGGTACACCTCCAATTAACTCAAATGATGTCAATTAGCCTATCAGAATCTTTTCTTAAGCATGACATAATTTTCTGGAATTTTTCAAGTTGTTTAAAGGCACAGTCAACTTAGTGTATGTAAACTTCTGACGCACTGGAATTATAATACAGTGATACAGTAATCTATGTTAACAATTGTTGGAATAATTACTTGTGTCATGCACAAAGTAGATGTCCTAACCGACTTGCCATAACTATAGTTTGTTAACAAGAAATTTGTGGAGTGGTTGAAAAACAAATTTTAATGACTCCAACCTAAGTGTATGTAAACTTCCTACTTCAACTGTATATATATCTGAACATTTGTTTCAGTTGCACAGTCCTTGTCCAGCTCTCTCTGGTTCAATCACACAGTGAGCTGAGAGGGAACAAAGTTTAATGTGTGTCATTAATCATTCACACATCTCTATTCTTAGCATGTTGCCGTAGATTTTGGTTGTCAATCACTGCTATACGCTATGCAAGTATTTTGTAGGCTTTTTGAATGGTCTTCAACAGGCAAATTGTTTTCACTTTTTGCCAAAATCTAACTGCCTGTAGCTCAGGACCCGAAGCAAGGACATGCATATTGGAAAAACAAAACTTTGAAGTTTGTGGAAATGTGAATTTAATTTATGAGAATATAACACATTAGATCTGGTAAAATATCATGCAAAGAAAAACATGCGTTTTCTATTTTTTTTTGTCCCTTCAACTTTGAAATGCAATAGAAAGGCCATCATATCACTGAGGAGTCCAGACGCACTAGATGGCAGCAGTGTATCTGCAAAGTTTTAGACTGATCCAATGAACCATTGCATTACTGTTCAATATGTTGTATCAAGTCTGCCCAAATGTGCCTAACTGGTTTATTGATACATTTTCAAGTACATAACTGTGCCCTCTCCTCAAACAATAGCATGGTTTTATTTCACTGTAATAGCTACTGTAAATTGGACAGTGCAGCTAGATTAACAACATTTTAAGCTTTCAGACCATATTTGATACGTCTATGTCCTGGGAAATGTTCTTGTTACTTACAACGTCATGCCAATCACATTAGCGCACGTTAGCTCAACCGTCCCGAGGGTGGGACACCGATCCCGTAGAGTGAAAGGCATCTGACAGAAGTAAATTAATCCACAAACACGAATATCAGTTTTTATATGTCTTACATGACTGTGTTTTCATGAATTTGAGGATATAATCGTCAAGCCCATTCAAAAGCTGACAGAATGAAGTGTCTATGGATGCCTCTGAAATGGCACCCTACTCCCTATATAGTGCACTACTGGACATTTTGAATGCACCCTATGTCTGCATCTGAAAGATGGTACACTTCAATGGAGAAGGTCTCCTGTCCTGGCACAAACTTTCTCTGATTACCTCTCCCTATTCTATGGGCTTCTAAGAAAAGGTCAACATCATAACGAAAGATCAGTTCCTGAGTTGAGTCCCCTTCCAACTCCAGTCTTTTAAAAATAACTAAACCAGCGGTTCTCAATTCTCTCCTCAGGGACCCCCAGCTGTTCCAGAGCTGCCACACCTGATTCAACAACACCTATGGAATTTTAACAGTATATGGCTAACAAGAATAAATATCTCTCTCTGGTTTTTCAAAGGGTTCTAGGTAGAACCTTTGAGATTGAGAAAGGTTCTTAATTTAATATAACCATTCACCATAAAGGTTCTATAAATAACCATTAAAAAGGGCTCTTTATAGCACCAAAAAGGGTTGTAATGATAGCGTAATCCTTTTTGGTGCTATGTAGAACTTTTTTTAAAGTTATTTTTAGAACCTTAGGAAAGGTTTCTTTATTGCACCATAATAGTTCCATTTATAACCTTATGAGCATGGTTCTTTATAGCACCTTCAAAAAAGAGTTCTATATAGTACCAAAATAAGATACACTATCGTTATGAGCCAAATAACTCTTATTTGGCACTATATACTGTAGAAGCATTTGTTTTTAGTGTGCAGTCCACATAGCACTTCAGCAGCTAATCAACTATCTGGCAGTTAGTGAGCCAACTAACAGTACAACAAGAGAACATGTCTAACAACTGAGAAAGAAGTGATCAACATTAATATTACAATTGGCAGAATCTATATTGCTGCTAGTGCCTTTGGCCCAACGGAAAGGTTACACATACCATGATGCCAGATTAGACATTCATATTGTATTTGCATCAGGATCCAAAGTTCCGTCATTTTAATTTCTATGAAATCGATACGATCAATCATTAACTCAGCTTCCTACTGTACACTTTAATAGCTGCAAGTGATAAACAGTGTGTCCTTGCCTGTAGAATCCTCATCTGCAATAAGAGTTCATTTACAGTGTCATAGGAATAACTAAATATCTTCCACATGTCTGAGGCAAAAGACATCTGCAAATGTTCTGCCAACGTTCTGCAAATGTTCTTCTTCCTCTCAGTCATTGATTTGAAAATAAACTCTTCATTCTCTAGAAAGTAATGAATCTTTTCAACCATATGTGGAGAATCAAGATTACCAACATGCTGGAGTTTGACCAGCCATTGACCGGTTCTGGAAAAGTTGGAGTGAAGGTTCCTGAGAATCTGGCCTATTCCTCATCCCACGTGAAGAAGACCACCTTTATCGAGTAGATCGTATCCAAAATGTAGATCACCAGGTTGATCACGGTCATGAACGTCACCACAACCAGATCGTCCCAGGGACAGTGGGAACACGGAACGGGCCGGGGGTTGTTCTCGAAACCATACAGCGGCCAGATGACCATGGCAGTCATGTACATCATGGTGGCCAGAACATTATAGACCGTGAGCAGTTTGTCAAACGAGAAGGGGAAGAGCGACAGCAGCTGACCAACGGTGAGGAAGATGATGACAAGTGCGAAGATGAAGCAGAGGGAATAAACCGCCACGCACCACTGCAGTCCCGGATTAAATGAAAACCTTGCTGGATCCAGCGACGTGAAGATAATACAGGCCACCAGAGTCTCGAGGATCTTGAGGAGGCCCGGGACAGTGGACAGGAAGCCACTGATCTCACCACCGGGCCGGAGACGTGCCAACACCACCTCGCCGACGTACATTCCGAAACAGAGTAGGGAGATGACGGTGGCGGCAATCTGCCGATAGCAGGTGGGGCAGGTGAAGAAGGTGGGGTAGATGATGGAGGAGGTGAAACACATTAGTGCGGCCAGCATGGCGAAGGCTGTGGTGAAGTCATCCCAGGAGATGGGCACCTTGAGATGATGAGGAGGGGAGATGTGAGGAAAGGTTATGTCTAGGGCCAAGAGTTTTCCTGAAAAACGTGCAACTACATATACTACTGCTTTACAATAGAAATAGACATTAGAAATATATAAGACATATACACATAAGCTACAATACACGTGAGCCACAAATTCCCCTCCCACCAATCTATTCCATCAAATCCAGACAGTAAACATCCCCCACCTTGGCGCTGAAGCGGGTGAACTCCATGATGAGGATGAAGAGCGAGAAGAAGCAGCAGAAGCACCAGGTGAACATGCACCAGTCCCAGTGTGTGGAGAGCACATGGCCTGCAGAGGCCACCAGACTGAAGGAGATACAGGTGAGGACCACCTCCAACATACGGATGATGCCCACCGGCAGGGTGAGAGACCTCAGGTCCAGGTTCACCATGATGAGATACTGTTGAAGGATCTATCTAGGGACTCTGAGTGACTGTTCACTCACCAAGGGTTCCTTGACTTTTTGTTTAGCTAAAGTTTCTATTTTTCCTATCTGTTCTTCTGGCTAATGTTCTACTTTCTGTCTCTCTCTGCTCGCTTCTACCAAATGCACATATTTCACATTTGAAAGAATCACTGATTAAATTAATTGTGTTCAATTACTGCTGCCTCTTAAAGTCTTATATTCTCCTCTTCATGGAAGCTCACCCAGTCATTTTCTGCTGTGTCACTCTCTTTTCTCCACTGCGTTACCTTGACATCTCCACTCGTCCTCTCTCTCCTACCATCTTTGTCTCTCTGTGCATTCCCCTGACGACTTTTTCTTTTCACTAAGGACCTTCCAGTAGAGCACTACAATTCCAAGGGAGGTAAGACCTTCTCTCGTTCCTGCCTTATCCAAGTCTCCTTCTCCATGCTGTAGAGACCAGAGCATGCCTGTGTCGAGCCAAACTCCTCCTGTGTTTATGATGGTGTGTAGCCCATAGAAATAGAGTGAATAGAACGGGCCTCCTCATTCATGTCAATGATTGCGGCCATTGCGAGTGTACCCATAGGCTAGGTTGAAGATAACAGAGGTTAAGATAGCTTAATAATTAAATGCAAAAGCATTCTAAAATTAACAAAATCATTGCACCAGCGCCTGAATGAAAATGATTGAGAGAGGATAGTAGCAGTACAGAAAGTTCACCATCAAAGTGGAAAATAAACACAACGGAGGTGAATTTCAGACTATTACTCAGCAAACAAATAGATTAACTGTTTTACTGTCATTTTATTCATTCAAACGTTTTCAAAGTTATCTACAGCCACTTTATCAATCAATCAATCAATCAATTTTATTTTATATAGCCGTACATCAGATAATATCTCGAAGTGCTGTACAGAAACCCAGCCTAAAACCCCAAACAGCTAGAATGCAGGTGTAGAAGCACGGTGGCTAGGAAAAACTCCCTAGAAAGGCCAAAACCTAGGAAGAAACCTAGAGAGGAACCAGGCTATGAGGGGTGGCCAGTCCTCTTCTGGCTGTGCCGGGTGGAGATTATAACAGAACATGATTTCCCGACCGCTGGTCATGTTTTCAATGCTAATCCTATAGAATCAGTCCAACACCCAGCAAGGAATTGTTATGTTGTCTTAACCTGTATTTTTTCAAACTAGCCCATAGAAGCAAAGCAAGAAGTCAAATCAGGAAGTGTACCAATCTGTGATTTGTGAAATCAACTGCCATAAAAAAAATATTCCATTGCACGAGCCACATCATTTGGGGCGGCAGGTAGCCTAGTGGTCAGAGCGTTGGGCCAGCAACCACAAGGTTGCTAGATCAAATCCCCGATATGACAAGGTCTTCAATCTGTCGTTCTGCCCCTGAACAAGGCAGTTAGCCCAC
The DNA here is from genome assembly GCF_029448725.1 of Salvelinus fontinalis. Taxonomy (NCBI): domain Eukaryota; kingdom Metazoa; phylum Chordata; class Actinopteri; order Salmoniformes; family Salmonidae; genus Salvelinus; species Salvelinus fontinalis. The sequence continues at coordinate 93,311,595 of NC_074666.1, forward strand.
TGTTCCTAGGCTGTCATTACAAATAAGAATTTGTTCTTAACTGACTTGCCTAGTTAAATAAATGAACATTCTTGGAAATAATTACCTTGAAAATAATTGCATCAAGAGGTTCCAAGCCCGTTCTGTTCATTCTATTTCTATGGTGTATCCTGCCCTCTCTTGCATGTTTTACAACCCAGACTCAGTCTTATCTGGCTCGCCCACGCCACACATGATGGACTCTGGTCTCTGTCAAAGGTAAACTTCAATACTGACCCAATTCCTGGGAGTGGGACCGTATCAGACCTGGGTTCAAGTAAGATTTGAAATCCTTAAAATACTTTGAGCATTTGATTGAGTCTGCTTGGAAAGCCAGATGGTTGGGGTTTGCACCTTTGGGACTATTCTATTGGATCCATTGTGAGCTCAATCAAGCAGGTAAGCTCAATCAAGCAAAGCTACAGTATTTGAAAGATTTCAGATACTATTTCAACCCAGCTCTGGTCCAAGTGCACATCCCCCAACCAGGGAAACCCATGCTTGTAAAGTAACCTCACGTTTGTTCAGTTCAATGTTCCTAGCTTGACTTAAGCTCTTTTTTGACACTTGATGGCTATTGACTAATATCCTCATCCATGTTCTTGAGAAAGGGAGAGAAAGAGATGGAAGGAAGGGGGAGGAGTGGTAGGCAAAGGATTTGTATAAGAACTATTCTGTTTCCACTGAAAATGGACATGGAATAGTGTTCTTGTTGATAAAGCTAATACTACTAGGGCAGTTTAACACAATAATGAGAAATGAGTTCAATTGTGTACAATTGTTTTGATTGATTGACTCTACTGCCAATGTTTGTCTATGGAGATAGCATGGTTTTGTCAACAGTAGCAGCTGTCTCAGCTGAAGGACAATGATCCCTTTAAATATTGTCAGTGCCTAACTCCCTCTCTACTGTTATATACCCTCATATTCTTTTTCCTTCTCCTCTCTCTATATACTTCTCCTTCTCTTTATATCTCTCTCACTCTCCCTCTTCTCTCTCTCTATTTCTCCCTCTTTCTCTCCCACTCACACTTCTCCCTCTCTCTCTCTTTGCCTCATCCATTTTTCACGTTTACCTCCCTCTTGATCTGTGCCAAGGAGACAGCAGCAACATAACTTCATTTCTCTTTTGAACAAATCAATAATCCCTGTCAAAGGTTGCGAGACAGAAGAAAAGATGTGGACATAAAAGACCTTGGCCTCATTACCATAATCAGATCAGGAACCTCCATCATTCTGCTGCCTTCTGTTTTGGAACAATGATTCTTCATTCGTCACTTAACTTAATTTCTCTCATGAAGAAAGGAATAACCCCTGCCATATGTATCACAAAACAAAGTGTGGACATGAGAGACCTTGACATCATTACCATAAACAGATCACCAACCACAATTATTCTGCTGTCTTTTTAGAAATTATAATTAGTTTAGCAGCCTCAGAATGGCCCAATATGTTCCCTATCAAATCGAATCTGTGGTAAGCCACGGTCCGTGAGGGATTCAGATGCTGCCTGTGTAAGAGAGTGATGTCATCCAGGTGGGATGGAGTGGAGTGTGGTTGAGACTTATCTCGCTGTCGGCTTCCCCGTCGCACTTCCCCGTCGCAGCAAACACAGAAAGAGACATGAAAGCAAAACCGAGAGCTGGACCTCAACATTCCACGCCATTTCATCCAATGGGTCTCTCATAGCAGACACACCGTGGCAAACAGGGAGAGGGAGGGAGCGTTGCTGAATGTCCTTTCCCAGTGTTAAAGAAACAGAATAGGTGTTACAGTAAATACATACACTAATGAATGCAGTGAGGCCAAAAAATAGGACTCTTAAGGACTTTTAAGCAAATGTTTTCTTTGTTTTATTGTTAAATAACATTATTAAAACAATTTAGTCACGTCAGCTAAATGTCAATAGTTATGTTTTACTTATTCAGATTCATGTTTGAGCTGAATTCTGTCATATCTGTCTGGACTGCATGTATGTCAGGATTAGATTAGGTACAGTAGACGCACAAGGAGAGTGAGGGAGGGAGGGGGAGAGAGAGAGAGAGAGAGAGAGAGAGAGAGAGAGAGGCCTAGATTCAATCAGTTCCTCGTTAACCCGTGATAACCGACAACTGCATAGCAGATGTGTTTTTATTTGGGCCATGACAAAGGTGTAACATCGTTGGAGCTGTCAAATCAGTCAAAACAATGATCTGCTATGCAGTTGTGGGTTATCACGGGTTAACGAGGAACTGATTGAATCAAGGCCAGAGAGACAGAGATGAAATGGAGAACAGAATAAGAGAATAAAATGACCATATCAAGAACAGCTCTTTGATCTCTCTATTCACTTTAATTACAGCCCATGTAGACTGCATAAGGCGCACTGCATAGTTCCTTGTGTATTTTAAGGACGGGAAGACAAAATATACATTGAATCTATGTACGGATCCAAGCATTCAGAACATTCTTATCCACCTCATGGTTTGTGAATTGATAGCAGTATTATAACCCCATTTTATCAAAGAAGAAGCATTATGTGAATGATAATGAAAAATGTAATCTTGCCAAGTAAAACGGTTATTATCCACCATACAGAGACATTCTACCAGTCTATTGTTTAAGATCCGGCACTGTGTTTCAGGGCCAGTTCTCAGTTTGGGTAAGGTGGGTGACCTTTGACTTTTGTCCTAAGCCGGGGTGACGAAGAACACCAGCCTGAAAGAGTAGACCGTGTCCACAATGTAAACCACAAGGTTGAAACAGGTCATGAACGCCACTACGACCTGGTTATCCCAGTAGCAGCTGCGGCCACACCAGCTTGGTCTGCTGTGGTTGTTCTGGAAGCTATAGAGAGGCCATATCACCACGCACGTCATGTACATCAGCACGGCCAGCACGTTGTAGCCCGTCAGCACCTTGTCGAACGAGAACGGGAAGAGCGACAGCAGGCGGCAGATAGTAAAGAGGATGATGATGAGGGCGAAGATGAAACATAGCGAATAGACCGCCACGCACCACTGGAGCCCTGGAAACAGCGAGTAGCGGCCATGGTCCAGAGAGATGAAGATGATGCAGGCCACGAAGGCCTCGAGGACCTTGAGGAGGCCCGGGACGGTGGAGAGGAACCCGCTGATCTCGCCGGGTTTGGCCCGTGTCAGGCCCACCTCCGTGGCGTACAAGATGAAGGACAGACAGGAAGTGACGGTGGCGGCGATCTGCTTCCCGCATGAGGCACAGGTGAAGAAGGTGGGGTAGATGATGGAGGCAGCCAGCACCTGTTAAAGCCCAAGACAATAGATAATGATGATGGATGAATAACAGCAATGGAATAGGATAAACAGCATCAGAGTTTGAAGACAATAACATGGAATGTCAGTGGACTTAATTGACTCATTAAAGTTGTGAAAGTGCTATGGGTGTCACCTGATACTTCCACTTCATCTACTACCAATGTAGCTCCCACTCAATAAATCATTCCAAAATGTTGGCAAAGCTACAGGAACTCCAACGCACTCCTTAATGGTTAAAGCCTTTCCTTTTATTGCATGTATCCAATTTCCTCACTGATCTAACTAGAGAGGGGATATATGGACTACACTAGAGAAAATTATTGATTAGCTGCCTTGCTGTTGTGACATACTGAAGATAAGATCATCACTTTGATCAATAACTTGTTCTAGTTCAGTGGAACTAGCAATTAGAATTTACATCACTACATCAGTGTCTGCTGGCGTCTATGTCTCAGTTTAAGTTCATTCACAATTAGTGTGAGAGTAAATGTACGTACACGACTAGCGATTGCTGCCATTATTGGATCGACCAACAACTCTAAGTGGTACTAAAATATTTCATGTTTCATTTAACCACTTTGTTCATGTACCGTATGATAACAACACCTGGCTGTTCAAGGTCCAGTGCTGATCCTCACTCTATATAAGCGCATAATATATATATGTAAAAAAGTAAGTAGCCTTATCTCAGCCAGAACGGCCAATAGGTGCTGGAACCTAACTCCTGTTTCTGAAGCATGAGGCAGCGTGATGTACAAGCACACCTCCTCGAACAGAAGTCTAGTCTATGGCAGGGAAGATTGATGTGTAATTTCCCAAAAATCGCCTTTTGAGTGATTTACAATTACACAAAAGTAAACTACACACATCCATCTCTACTCTAGTTTTGAATGCTTATATTGTCTCAAATGTAACTGTCACACATTGACACTAATATTTAGGTATGTTATCTGGATTCTACCCCTTATAGTCTAACCCACAGACAAAAGACGCCGTGGACGTTACCCACCATGAGCGTGGACAGCATGGCAAAGGCGGTGGTGAAGTCGTCCCAGGAGATGGGCACCCGGGCATGGAGGGTGGTGAACTCCATGATGAGGATGAGGAGGGTGACGAAGCAACAGAAGACCCAGGTGAACATGCACCAGGCCCAGTAGGATGAGTCGTAGTGACCCACCGAGGCCACCAGGCTGAAGGAGATACAGGTGAGGACCACCTCCAGCATTCTCACGATGCCCACGGGCACCGTCAGGGTCCGCGTGTCCAGGGTCACCATGGCAATGCTAGTTCTGGTCAGATCCGGCTGTCGAGTACAGTACTGTACGGCAGTTGTACCTTTTAACCTACTCAAACTGATTGTAGATGGCTGTTTTCTGTTTTCTCACCAAGTTTTTTTCCCTGTTAATCTCTCTTCCACTTCTTTGGACAGCTCTCTCTCTGAGCTCTCCCTGCCTCCTCTCACTGACTTGACTCAAAAACGATTATTTCTCTACTTGTCACACCTCTCTCTGACACTCTCTGTCAGTCTCTTCAGGCTTCTGTCTTCTTCTCTTCCTCTCCTCTTCCTGTATGCGATCCTCCTGTATCTGATACTCCTGTATGTGATCCCCTGTAAAGTCTGGACTGCTCTGACAGGGCAACGGTACTGTAGGAATGCAGAGAAGGGTGTAGACTGCCTGCCACTCCCTCTGCTACCTTATCAGGCCTTCCTCAAATGGTACTCAGGTGAGTGTTTGATTATAGGCTTTGTGTGTGTGTGTGTGCGTGTGCGTGCGTGCGTGCGTGCGTGGGTGAGTGCGTCAAGCCCCGGATGTCAATGCTGTGTGATTATGAAATAGGGTGTAGTCGGTCAACCTAATGAGTAAAAGTGAATAATACCTCAGTTATTTAAGTAGTACATATACTGAGATTATCTTGCTGTATATTGTACCATGTACTGTAGCCTACTGTATAATGTATATGATACGATATACTTCATTGTCCAGTTACATTCATTTCATGACGTCAGCATACAAATACACAAATACAACACAATATATTACATGCAGTACAGAAACACTGGAAAGCACACAAGTCACATATTGACATTTTCACATATTCAAAGTCTCCGCAGCCTACTATCCGACCATGTATTGTGCCTACATCTGTCCTATGTCCCACTGTTCAGCATCCTACATCTGTCCTATGTCCCACTGTTCAGCATCCTACATCTGTCCTATGTCCCACTGTTCAGCATCCTACATCTGTCCCATGTCCCACTGTTCAGCATCCTACATCTGTCCTATGTCCCACTGTTCAGCATTCTACATCTGTCCTATGTCCCACTGTTCAGCATCCTACATCTTTCCTACGTCCCACTGTTCAGCATCCTACATCTGTCCTATGTCCCACTGTTCAGCATCCTACATCTTTCCTACGTCCCACTGTTCAGCATCCTACATCTGTCCTATGGCCCACTGTTCAGCATCCTACATCTGTCCTATGTCCCACTGTTCAGCATCCTACATCTTTCCTACGTCCCACTGTTCAGCATCCTACATCTGTCCTATGTCCCACTGTTCAGCATCCTACATCTGTCCTATGTCCCACTGTTCAGCATCCTACATCTGTCCTATGTCCCACTGTTCAGCATCCTACATCTGTCCTACGTCCCACTGTTCAGCATTCTACATCTGTCTTGTATAGGCCACCTTCCACTAAAAGTGTGTTTTTTGATCAGTTTAATAACATGCTTAGGGAATGTGATTTTGGGAAAGAGGTCATCTTAATGGGAGATTTTAACATTAATTATGAAGACAAGTGTTGTAGGAAAACCCTCAAACGGATCACTAATACCTTTGACCTTACACAGCTAGTTAAAGGGCCAACCAGGGTGACTTATTGCTCTAAAACACAGATTGATTTGGTGTTCAGTAATAAACCAGAGAGAGTGACTAAATCATTCAATATGGTTACTGGGCTATCTGATCATAATCTGACACTTACAGACAGAAAGCTGTCTAAGAGCAGGTTTAACCTCTCTACAGTTAGAAAGCCTGATCAACTAAGAATACCTAAGAGTGAATTAAGCTATTTTGAAAACGCAATTAAGGGAATTAACTGGAATGATCTCTTGTCCTATGCAGACGTGGAAGCTGATAGTCAAGTTTTTCTATCCACAATCCAGACTACATTAAATGGTTTCCTAAAGAAAATCAAATCCAAACCTGGCCAAAAGAGCACTCTTCCTTGGCTAAATGGAGAAATCTGGAAATTGATAAAAGAACGAGATTGTTATCTAAAAATAGCCCTAAGATCCAAATTAGAGCATGACAGACAGAGGTTTACCATGTTGAGAAATAAGGTGAAGAAAGAAATCAGACAGGCCAAGGCAAACTTTTTTATTAACATAATTGGTGAAGCAAAGGGAAATTCTAAACTGATCTGGGAGAATCTAAAAAAGTTAACAGGGAAAGACCATAGTAACACTACAAAAAGACTAGAAATCATGGTGAATAACAATCTAACACAGGATGCAGTCGAAATAGCAATAGCCTTCAATTCCTACTTTATTGACTCTGTCAGGGTACTGACACAGAACCCCTCTACTGGTTTCTTGGGCTCAGTGCTAGTAAATGATGCTCAACCTGTCTTCATCATAAGGGAGGTTTCTGAGTCAAAGGTGGACAAGGTGATTAGCTCACTAAAGAACTCTAAAGCCAAAGATGTGTTTGGGATGGACTCTACCTTTCTTAAAAACTACAAAGAGTCACTCATTGGCCCCATTACTAAGGTCACCAACACATCTATTGGTCTAGGGGTGTTTCCAAGGGTATGGAAGTCGGCCATAATAACGGCCATCTTTAAATCAGGCGACCCTGCTGACGTGAGTAACTACAGGCCCATTAGTATACTACCTGTGGTGTCAAAGGTTGTTGAAAAGTGTGTAGCAGAACAACTGATTGCCCACCTCAACAACAGCCCCTTCACATTACATTCCATGCAGTTTGGCTTCAGAGCGAAACACTCCACAGAAACGGCCAACTGCTTTCTTCTGGAAAATGTGAAGTCCAAGATGGACAAAGGGGGCGTTGTTGGGGCTGTGTTTCTGGACCTAAGGAAGGCTTTTGATACTGTTAACCATGAGATTCTCATCACAAAATTGTCCAAGTTCAACTTTTCCCCCGATGCCTTGAGATGGATGAAATCATACCTTGAAGGCAGAACTCAGTGTGTCAGAGTGAGCAATGAGCTGTCGCCCACTCTTAGCTATGATGTGGGTGTGCCCCAAGGGTCAATACTGGGGCCCCTCCTGTTCAGCCTGTACATTAATGATCTGCCTTCTGTCTGTACTGGGTCTGAAGTTCAAATGTATGCAGATGATACAGTGATATATGTGCATGCAAAGAGCAAACAACAAGCTGCACAAGAACTCACTACTGTAATGGTCCAGGTTACAAAGTGGCTCAGTGACTCGTGTTTGCATCTCAATGTGAAAAAAACTGTTTGCATGTTCTTCACAAAGAGGGCAACAGATGCTACTGAGCCAGATGTCTATGTGTCAGGGGAGAAGCTCCAGGTGGTATCTGATTTTAAGTACCTTGGCATCATACTTGATTCCAACCTCTCTTTTAAAAAGCATGTGAAAAAGGTAATTCAAATAACCAAATTCAACCTAGCTAATTTCCGATTTATACGACATTGTTTGACTACAGAGGTAGCAAAACTGTACTTCAAATCTATGATACTCCCCCACTTAACATGCTGCTTGACTAGTTGGGCCCAAGCTTGCTGTACAACAGTAAGACCTATTCAGTCTGTCTACAAACAGGCTCTCAAAGTGCTTGATAGGAAGCCCAATAGCCATCATCACTGTCACATCCTCAGAAAGCATGAGCTCCTGAGTTGGGAAAATCTTGTGCAGTACACTGATGCATGTCTTGTATTCAAGATTCTAAATGGCTTGGCTCCCCCTCCACTCAGTATTTTTGTTAAACAGAAAACCCAAACATATGGCAGCAAATCCACAAGGTCTGCCATGAGAGGTGACTGTGTAGTTCCCCTAAGGAAAAGCACCTTTAGTAAATCCGCTTTTTCTGTGAGAGCTTCCCATGTCTGGAATACACTGCCATCAGACACACATAACTGCACCACATATCACACTTTCACAAAATGCTTGAAGACATGGCTAAAGGTCAATCAGATTTGTGAACATGGTCCCTAGCTGTGTGTTGCCGCTTTCCATGTCTGTTGTCTGTAACTTGTGAGGTGTGGAAACACTTTGTTGCTTTTATGAATTTTGTCTTGCTGCTTTTTGTTCTATGTTGCTCTGCCTGTATGCTACGTCTTGCTTGTCCTATGTTGCTATGTCTGTATGCTATGTCTTGTTCTATGTTACTATTGTCTATATTGTAATTGTTTTTAATAACCTGCCCAGGGACTGGGGTTGAAAATTAGCCGGCTGGCTAAAACCGGCACTTTTACTGAAACGTTGATTAATGTGCACTGTCCCTGTAAAAATAAAATAAACTCAAACTCAAACTTATGTCCCACTGTTCAGCATCCTACATCTGTCTATGTCCCACTGTTCAGCATCCTACATCTGTCCTATGTCCCACTGTTCAGCATCCTACATCTGTCCTATGTCCCACTGTTCAGCATCCTACATCTGTCCTACGTCACACTGTTCAGCATCCTACATCTGTCCTATGTTCCACTGTTCAGCATCCTACATCTGTCTATGTCCCACTGTTCAGCATCCTACATCTGTCCTATGTCCCACTGTTCAGCATCCTACATCTGTCCTATGTCCCACTGTTCAGCATCCTACATCTGTCCTATGTCCCACTGTTCAGCATCCTACATCTGTCCTATGTCCCACTGTTCAGCATCCTACATCTGTCCTATGTCCCACTGTTCAGCATCCTACATCTGTCCTATGTCCCACTGTTCAGCATCCTACATCTTTCCTATGTCCCACTGTTCAGCATCCTACATCTGTCCTATGTCCCACTGTTCAGCATCCTACATCTGTCCTATGTCCCACTGTTCAGCATCCTACATCTGTCCTATGTCCCACTGTTCAGCATCCTACATCTGTCCTATGTCCCACTGTTCAGCATCCTACATCTGTCCTATGTCCCACTGTTCAGCATCCTACATCTGTCCTATGTCCCACTGTTCAGCATCCTACATCTGTCCTATGTCCCACTGTTCAGCATCCTACATCTGTCCTATGTCCCACTGTTCAGCATCCTACATCTGTCCTATGTCCCACTGTTCAGCATCCTACATCTGTCCTATGTCCCACTGTTCAGCATCCTACATCTGTCCTATGTCCCACTGTTCAGCATCCTACATCTGTCCTATGTCCCACTGTTCAGCATCCTACATCTTTCCTACGTCCCACTGTTCAGCATCCTACATCTGTCTATGTCCCACTGT